>NC_073304.1:168557240-168766692 GCF_027595985.1 Sorex araneus | reverse complement strand
GCTGGTGGGGAAAATTTTTTATGAACTATTAAAATTCTCTTGTTACAAGCAGAGCAATTAGCTCTGGTTAGCTCAAGAATGTTTTTCTTAAAAAGAAAAAAAAAAAGGGAAAAGAAACTAATGAAAAGATGGTTGGACATCTCAGTGAACAGGAGGAAGAAGTTGAAAATCAAAACCCCGGCAGGAAAGATTCCCAACCATCAGAACGGATGGACGGACCGCTCGGCGTCTGGTCTGTGATAGCATCTAAACTCTGCTCCTCTGTGTTTCAAAAAGCCCCTTTGAAAAGGATGTAGTCAGGGGCTGGAGGGATAGCACAGTGGGTAGGGTGTTTGCCTTACATGCAACTGACATGGGTTCCGTCCCAGCATCCCGTATGGTCCCTTGAGCCCAGCAGGAGTGATCCCTGTGCATAGAGCCAGGAGTAACCCTGAGCACGAGTCAGTGTTGCCCCCCCCACTTCCCCCAAATAAAAAGGAAATAGAGTGGCTAGAGGCACAGTAGAGACCCCCTATCGCCATGGGCCGTGGCAGGAAGAGGTTCTTCTCCAGTGCCCCTCATAGAACCCCACCTTTGTCTTCCCCTCTGTAGCTCCCCCCCACCTCACCCCTTCCCAAGAGGCGGCCACTGTGTCCTGTGGCGGGGGCCGTGGGCTCCGACCTCGTGGGGAGGGCTGGTTCCTTCACAGGCTGGCGTCTCTGGGCTGGGCGCGCACGTGCGGTACCCGGCAGTCGTGACCCTCACATCCTGCCAGTGGCACCGGAGAAGGTGCCAGCATTGCAGAGCAGCCCCCGCCCCCGGGTCTGTGGGCTTTCTCCAGCAGGGCAGTCACCTCCACCAAGTCGGTAACAAGAGTGGGGGGCCGGGGCGGGCGTCTCAGCTCCAGTTCCCCTCCAGAATTTCCCCCATGAAGCCAGCCCCTCCATTCCCCAGCACAACTCCTGGTTTCACTGCAAGCCAGCTGATTTCCACGGTGGCGGCTCCTACAAAACCCCTTCATCATTGTCTTCTTCTTCGTTCGTTGGTCTTGGACTGCAGCCAGTGGTGCTCAGGGCCATTTTGGCTCAGTGCTCGCAAGGTGCCTCTAGAAGTGCTCAGAGATAAAAACCAGGACTCTGGCATGCAAAGCACACAATACAGCCCTTGGGGGCCATCCCCTGGGCATCCCCCTCCTGCTGTATTCTATTGGCCAGAAGCAAGTCCCAGGGCCCTGCTGAATTCTAAGGGAGAAGATGGCGTGGGGAGTGTAACTGGGGGTGGGGATTCTGGGGTCCGTCCGGTGTGTGTGTGTCTCTCTCTGTCAGTCTTGGAGCCACCAATGAGCTGTGCTTGCCTCAGGCCTCCTGGGCCCCCCCCCCCACCTCCCTCTGCTGTGCACAGCCCACAGTCTTCCTGTCCCCCATGCCAGGGTCCTGCCCACACCAGGTCAGCCTCACTGCCCAGGACCCCGTAGGAAGCTCCAACTCCGGAGGGCAGGGAGCAAACGTAGCATGGGGCCAGGATGTCACTCCACGCACTCTGCCACGGAGGCGCCACCGGGGACGCTGATCCTAGAGCTCCAACCACTGTCCCTGACCTTCATCTGGACCAGAGTTGACTTCAATGCCCTTGTGGCCAGACAGACAGACACCCCCTGCCCTGGGGGACATGGGCTACTGATGGACATTAAGCCAGGAACCCCGGCGAGGGAAGGGGGCCAGTGGGGGTGGTGGGGTGGGGTTGCAGTGCTGGTTTAAGGTGGTTAATAAGCACGTCAGCCGCATGATTTATTACTCAGCCGTCCCCCTTGCCCGCTGCCACTGTAAGGCTCCTCCGCCCCGCCCCCTCATTTGCATGGGTCATGGTCATGCTATTAACAGCTCATCAGTGTCAAGGCCCAGGTGACCAGAAAGGAAAGTCTCCTGTAGAACAGGGGAACCCTACCAGGAGCCATAATTGGACCAGGAAGAGTCCCTTAGTGTCCAGGGTACTGGGGTGGGAGGGGGGGTTTAAAAGAGGATCCTGAGGCTCTCCGCCGAGATGTGACCCGAGTGTCCACACGTGTGCAGCCTCTCCGTTGCTGGATGACCATGATCCAGAGGCCACCTGTAAAAAACTAAGGCTCGCCGAGGGGCGAGTGCATTCTCGGGCTCTCCGGGCGGCTCTGTCTCACCACCTGCATTCGGTGCTCTGGAAACCGCAGTGTGTGGACTGGATCGGGACGGCTGGTGGTCAAGGACAGGCGAAGGAAGAACGAGGACCAAGCTGGTTGCTGATTAGTTACCGTTTATTCAATCTCATCTTTCCCATCTCCCGCACTCAGCCAGGTCCATTCTCTCTCTGGATCTACTGCCGCCTCTCTCTGGCTTCTCTCATCTCTCCTCCTACTTGTCTCTCCCACCTTGCCCTCTAGGCTACACCCAGCGCAGGTAGCAAAATCAACATAAGAAAGCCCTTCTGAGGGCAGGGCATTCAAAAGCCCTTCCTGACTCTTAAGGTTTTTTTTTTTCTTTCCTTAGTCCAAACACTTATTAACATCTTAATACTAGTTATTTTTGTATGGACATAGCAAGGGATACATTGAGGCTTGCAAGGCAGCCTCTCCTGGCAACATCTTGCCACAGACTCAGACCACAGCGCTCAGGCCAGATTAATCATTCCTCACCCTAGCAGGGTCCAAATCTAGTTATCACTGTTTGGATCATGACAACATTTGTCCATGATCAAGCTCTTAACTTATAGTTAAGCATTAGCACTTTGGCCAGGCCCATCTCGATGCCAGGGTAGCACACAACTCACCGCTTGCCCTGGGTCTGTCTCGTCCCAGGTAGGGACCCTGCTTTGGGGATGCTAGGAAGTAACGGCAGCTGAGGCTTAGGTCAAGAGAACCGATGTCCTGGAGGAAAATATCATGTAGAGTCAAATGACTCCCAGGTTACATAAGCATAACATTTGTTAAGTCTTCTTGTGTCCATACAAAAGAAGACTTGCTCTGAATAAACTATGTAAAGGACTCAAAGGTAGAAAGAGAAAACCATTATTTACAAGTCAACAGAACACTAAAGAAAGAAGTTACAAATAAACAAAGAGGAATAGGAGCACTGTAACGGGAGTAACCCATAAACCTAAACTACCTGAGGCTATGTTATCCTACAGCCACCTATCTACTTTTGGCACTAGCAGCTTCTTGCAGAAATGTCTCTAGACTGTGAACTAAGCCACAGAATATCCTGACCCCGCGCCAGGACTGTCTTCATCTCAGCACCTCGGAGGGGGGGAAGGTTGAGCTTCCCTCCCTGCCCCAAGCAGGACCCCAGCAGCCGAAAACCTCCAGAACCTCCAACCACCGCCATGCCCAAGACCACTCTCCATATGCTCGGACGAGGCTCACCCAAGACAGGATGAATCTCACCAGAGAGCAGATCGGCAGGAAAACCCAGATATGTGGGAACCCGTGACTGAGGTCTCCAGGCCTGCTTAGATCGGGACTGGGCCTCCTCCCCCCAGGTCCCCAGTTTTCTGAAGCTTGGCAGTCACACTCACAAACTGCCCCTGGCGCCATGTAATCTCATCAATGGCCAAGACCCAGAGACTATAGACTAAAGCTCCGGAAGAGAACAACACGGAATTTCCTGGACATTATATTCTATCCGCAACAAGCAATACAAAACAACTTGTCTAGCATTGCCCTTTTTTGTCAGGTTTGAGTGGTGGTGAGACTGGTGTCGAAATATCCAATGTAGCCAAAGTAGAGAAAGATTATGGGGGAAATTGTCTGCCACACAGGCAAGGGAAGGGTTGGAATGGGAGTGGGGAAGGGGGAATACTGGGAATTTCGATGGTGGAAAATGTGCACTGGTGAAGGGATGGGTGTTTGATGATTGTATGACCAAAACTCAAACATGAAAGCTTTGTAACTGTATCTCCCGGTGAGTCAAAAAAAAGGGGGGAGGAAGTAAAATAATAAAATAAAATGAATATTCAGAATGGAATTAAAAATAAAAGTAATGTGGAATTCATGCCCAATTCAATCAGCTTAATCAATGGCTGAATAAATAGCAGTACTCCTACGTTATTAAAAAAAAGAATTTTGGATTGAAACAGCGCACTGTCTACAAGTCACAGCCCCCAAGGGGTCCTGGACAGGAGCTTTAATTAAAAACTCAGGAATCGAAATAAACTGTGGACTTAAATAATTCATCCATATGATCCATTAATTGCCATCAATAGCCAGGACTAATGTAAGATGTTAACAATAGAACGAAGGAAGCCACGGCTCTAGAACTTTCTGAGCTTCCTTTCCATGTGCATCCACAGCGAGCAGGAAATCAGCTGTTGTTTGTATCCTTCCATCCCTTACAAGCATCTGGTCTGTTTCCATGTAGTGCTTCAGTGCTTAGATGAGGGTGTGGGAACTCAGGGTGCTGAGTACTCAGGGCATGGGGGAGAGGCGGGAGAAACCCTATCTTGCTCTTCCAAGGAGATCACTGAGATTTGGAGGAATTAAGCATCTGGGCTAAGGTCCCATGGCTACAGGGTAAGCAAAGCTGCCGTCTCTGGGCAGGGTAAAGAGACAGGGGCCAGGTGACAGTTCCGAGGGCTGGACTTAGCGCAGGAGTCCTAAGCACCCACCAAGACAGGGACAATCTTAGCTACGACAGGGCCAGATCACAGTCATCCTCCTGGGTCCCAGGGACTCAGAGGACGTTGAGGCTTAGATAAGACACGAGGGACGAGTCTTTCGCTCACTCTACCTGACTCTCCGGTACCCCAGGGCTGCACAGAGTCCAGCAGTCCTGTGAAATGCTTTTACCACTTGCCCCTCAAAAAAATAAATGACATGAGACCCTTTCTTCCTCTTCCCACTTGACCTAAAAACTTCCCCAGGGGCCCCCAGGAATGACAGCAGCTGCCCCTCGCCAGAGGCTCTCCAAGGGGGCACTCACCAGCCAGGGGGAGGGGCAACTTCTGAGAAGTGCCGAGGACACAGAACTTGGCCTGCCTCGGATTCTCGGACCTCTGCAAGCCCCTGCTGCATTCGGAACCATCTGGAAGGAAGGAGCAAGGAGGCGAGCTGGAGGGGCCGGGGAGAGAATGTCGCCATGGAAGGAGTGAGGGGAGACATCACACGGTCTACACAGGAACCTTGGCCTTGAACCCAGAGCGGCTGCCTGCAGCGGGCAGCCCACTGTCACATGCAGGCTCCCCGTTTCCGCTCCCGTCAAACTAGACCCTCTAGCCTCTCTCGGAGCCTGGCACCCCGGGGCCCGGGGCCAAGCAGTGTGAAAGGGGGTGGGGATCATCGTCCTAGAAGAAACTGCAAGGCAGTGAGGTCGGAGGAATCACCCTGTGACTGTCTTGGGCACGAGCTGAGCACCCACGGGTTGGACCCAGCCCTGCAGCACCCCGGGTTCGGGGCATCGGGCTTTGTTTTAGGGACACTGAAAACACGGACCCACTTTTCAAGAGCCCCACCGGGACTGGCTCACCTCACCGATCGAGGTGAAGGCACCCCACCCCACCCCACTGTCAGACGACAGGAGTGAGGCCGGAGAGTTAGGATCAGGCTGTCGGCATTTGCCTCTCAGGCAGCTACTCCCGGTTTGGGGGCGATCCCTGAGCACAGAGACGGGAGCAAGCCCTCAGCACCCCTGGCGTGTGCCTGGTGGTAGTACAGACTGGGAGATCTGGCAGGCTAGGGCGCAGCAGCAGGGGAGGGACTTTCTAGAGAGGAAGTGGCCCCCGCACGACTCTGCGATCCCAGGAGGCCCACGGCACCCCTGTGACCCCACATTAGAGTCGCCAAGGCCTCGGGGAGGAGTCGGCAGAGACCGAGGGTACCCCCTGGACAGCACGCATGGAAATCGGGAGCGCGGGGCCCAGTTGTCTGAAAATGCCCTGGGATTCTCTCTAAGGGGGCACTCATCGGCCTGGGGGTCCCTGCCTTGCTCCCTACCCCCCTGGCTTCCTCCTTAAGTTCCTCCCCACACCCCCTGCATCTCCATCTCTCCTTCTAGCCACACACTGCGACATCCCCCAGCCTCCTCTCAGTACAAATGGCTCCTATCATTTTTAAAAAATGTAATCAACGACATTTGATCCACAAGGTGCTTTTGTGAGGATGGGTTTGAAAAAAAAAAAACAGGTTGGAGAAAAAAGTGGATAAAATATAAATTAAAAAAGAAGAATGGCTCTGGTTACAATCAATAACCCCAGAATTATTGACTCCTCTTCCCATTACCCTGCGATGCCTCTGTAATCTCACCGGCGGGTTCTATAAAGGACGCATCTGTGCAAGATGAGATGTCCATTGTCAAAAGTTATAATTCTCTGCAACACAACTCCTGAAGCAATAGAGACCAGGAGCTTTCTGCAGAGCAAGCTGGACCCTGGGAACCACACGGCTTGTAATGTCTCTCTCCCTCTCGCTCTCTCCCTCTCTCTCCCTCTCTCTCTCCCTCTCCCTCCCTCTCTCTCCATCCCTCTCTCTCCCCCTCTCTCCCTCCCTCCCTCCCTCCCTCCCTCCCTCCCTCCCTCTCTCTCACCCCCTCTTTCTCCCTCTCTCCCTCTCTCCCCTCTCTCTTTCTCCCTTTCTCCCTCCCTCCCTCTCTCTTTCTTTCTCTCTCCTCCTCTCTCCTCCTTCTCTCTCTCTCTCTCTCTCTCTCTCTCTCTCTCTCTCTCTCTCTCTCTCTCTCTCTCTCTCTCTCTCTCTTTCTCTCCTCCCCACTCTCTCAGATCCATTTGGTGCCCTGCCCCAGGCCCTCTCTGTCCTTGGCAAGTTGGCAAGGAAGAAGCACCGGAAGCTGGACATGGTCCCAGGGCTGCTCGCCTTGGCCCTGGCAAACCCCTTCTTGCAGAGGGAAGCCCCGGAACAGAGCGGAGGTGCTGCTAGAAACTGCTGGATTATGTGCTCAGCAGACAAGCTGAAGCAAATCTCTTTCCCTCTCTCCTTGTGTTCAACATCTCCTGCCGGGGTTGCTCTTCCTAAGGACGCTCGGCATGTTTAAGAGAGACACACTCAGGGGCGGCGGTGAGGGCTTCCCCGGGAAAGGCCAGGCCAGGTGGGAGGCTGATGCCTGGGGGGAAAGGCTCCCCGTTTTTCACCAAGGACTAGGAAGCCAGCCCCAGGCCTACCAAGAATCGAGGAAAATCTCCAACTAGGAGTCACGGATCCTCAGAGCTGGAGTTGGGGCAGACTCTGGGATCGCATCACCTTTGCAAAAACATTCGCAGAGCTAGAGGTTGAACTGGACTCCTTCACAGGTCCTTCCAAAGGGACCGTGAGGGATGTGAGGGATGGGCGCTCTGTCTGTCTGTCTGTCTGTTTGTCTGTAATATTCACAGAGCAAGAGGCTTGAACTGGACCCCCTCGAGAGATGTGAGGGATGCTCTGTCTGTCTGTCTGTCTGTCTGTCTGTCTGTCTGTCTGTCTGTCTCTCTCTCTCTCTCTCTCTCTCTCTCTCTCTCTCTGGAGGTGGCTGTGTCACAGCTCAACTTTTTTTTTTAATTTTTTATTAGAGAATCACTGTGATGTACAGTTACAAACTTATGAACTTTTGTGTTTGCATTTCACTCATACAATGATCGTTTGCCCATCCCTCCACCAGTGTCCATTCACCGCCACCAATATTCCCAGTATCCCTCTCACCACGCCCACCCCATCCCCCACCACCCCACCCTGCCTCTGTGGCAGGGCATTCCCTTCTGTTCTCTCTCCTGTTGGGTGTTGTAGCTTGCAATAGAGGCATTGAGTGGCCTTCATGTTCGGTCTATGGTCTACTTTCAGCTCGCATCTTCCAACCCGAATGGATCCTCCCGACCTCCTCTACTTGGTGCTCCCTTCTCTATCTGAGCGGCCTTTTCCCCCCCAGCATGTCCAGGTCCTGATGGTGAATCCCCTCCTTCTCCACCTCAGAGAGAGTCCCTGCCTCCTGCCAGCGGGGTCGGGGGCACCCTCCCTGCCAAAGGAGAAAAGCCAGAGAATCTGGGTGGGCCCTGCCCTCGGGGCCACGGTTCCACCCTGAAAGCCAAGCTCGGCTGCTTCGGATTATGAAGATTTACAGCCAGGAGTGAGTTTCCTTGGCAATCTTGCCTCCGCCTCATGAGCAGCAATTACACCGCATTTGGTACCTGGGAAGGGAGCAGGCGGGAGCCGAGCGGCGAGCGGCGCCGTCACTCGGAGAAGCCCCGCGCCTCCGGTAATAAATATTGACGTTCATTAAGACAAAGCCAGAATTCAATCTGTTCTGGGGAATTCTCGGCTTCCGGCCTCCCGAATGGCCCTTATTTACAAGATGTCCCTAAGGGAATGAGACAGGCCACTCACCTTGCTCCCCAAGATGCATTTTATTCCACCGGCTTGTCCCGGGCAAGCGTGACGCTGACAAGCCAATTTGAAAATGAATTTGGTACATTTTTGGAGTTGATTATTTATTCCGAAAATGAATTCCTGCTCGGGCCAGGCTGACAGCTCCCGGGATCAGAGAACTCGGTGCTCTCAGCCTGCACCCCTCCCTGCAGAGGAGCAGCCGGCGAGGGGAGCCCACCTACCCCCACCTGCCCAGCTTGGAGGCCCCTCATGCCCTAGTCTCCAGTCCAGCATCTTCTACAGCTACGACAGTGGGAAAGGCCAGGATGTCTGGGAGAAGAGAGGGTCCGGGTGGAGGGGTGCTCCTCTGTAGACCCTTCTTCACCCCTTGTACATCCTCCTCAGCCCCAGTGCAGAGTGCACAGACGGTTTGGTTTTCTGGGCCAATCCTGGAAGGCTCCGTGTAAGAAGAAGAGCTGGGGATGCATGTTTTGGAGCTCCAGAGAGGCCAGCGGCCAAAACCACACAGAGAAAGAACTAGTTCTGAAAGGCCTTGGGTTCTAAACCAAGGAGCCTTGGTTCTGAGTGTATCTAAATGTACGGATGGCTCCTCTCCTGTGGCTTTCAAACTGCTCTGAGGTCTGGGGGCACACCATGCTCCATGGCCGGAGGTTTGCTTTGTCTCACACATCCGTGTAGCTGCCAGGCTGGGCTTGAACCGTTGGGATTCATCAGTCCACAGGCCCAGGGCCCGACCTGCAGACTGGGACTCTCCCATGCTGGGATCACCAAGGGGCTTGTTGAAAACACAGACCTACTGATTTAAGCCCCTTGGCAGTGGCTCCTGGCATATGCATTCCCTTCTACCTCGTCTGGAGGTTGGCAGGGCACTGTGAAGCCCGAGCACTGTGTTCTAGGTATACATGCAGAAATAGATGTTTGTCTTCGGGGAACTCCTCCCCAGGGCCGGTCTCTATTTCCACCTGTCCCACCTGCCCCACACACGGGAGTAGGTTTCTGCTATGCAAACACATGCCCAGAGTAAGGCGTGTCACGTGACGGCTCCTGGAACTGAGCCCGGGAGGAAGGGATTGGGAGAAGAGCACTCAGAACCCCAGTTCTGAGCACAAACCCTGGAAGCACCCTAGAAGTTGGAGTGCCACTCTGAGCTGGCTTGCGCGAAAACTGTCGTCTGCTTCCCAGCTCAGCCGCAGTAACACAACGGCTCAGAATGTTGAACTCAAAGCTGAACCTGTGTTCAGAATCTGTTTTCAACCACAGGATTGGTGACCCAGGCCCCCAAGCCTCGGTGCGTACTAGGATGGGCAAACTGTCCATAACACCAACCTCCGAATCCCACGAAAGAGGAGCGGTGTTGGCCTGCTGTGTCATGCTTTGTGTCTGCTGACTGGGAGACACAGGAGAAGAGACTCCAACAATTAGATGTCACCGAATGAGCCGACAGAGAGGACAGAGACGGGAGTGGTATTCCATAACCTCCTCAGCTCTCAGCTCACTCATTGGAACAGCAAAGGGAATGGAAAAGGTATTGACCGCAGTCTCCTTAGGAAGATAGAAGAGCTCTGAGAGAAGCAGATGGAACTTTGTTGGTGTACAACATCCCATAATCTCAGGCCTAGCTAGGCTTGGATGTAAACATTGTTTTCCTGTTAATGTTACTTTAACTGACTATGCTTCTGGATATGTAACTGACTTTGATACTGTTTCCGTTGACTAAGTTAATTTGCATATTCTGCCTATGTGGCTGAATATCATTGGTTAGAACATCAAGCTAGTTAATAAAAGGGGGCTGAACAGGCTGCTCTCCAGCACGCCACAGCACAACTCCAGAGACAGTTTGTAATCCTCCCAGAAAAGTGTGTCTTTTGCGTGCATATCTTTAATGCCTCAGACACTCTAACCAAACCTTACTGCAACATATGTTGCAACAGAACTGAATCGGACATCCCTGTTCTGAGCTGACCATCCCTCTCATCTATCACCAGGCTTTCTTTCTCTCTTTGCCACCTTGGTTATGTGATTCAGTGGAAGCCAATCACGTGAAAGAACAGAGATGGCCTGGGTCCAGAACTCGCCAATCCCTTCTCTTGGACACAGTGATTGGCTCACGGATAGCATAAGATCATGTCTGGCCAATCAGAGTTCTTCCCTGAAATTTTTTTTTCCCCAGTCTGGACAATCAGAGTTTTCCCCTGGAAAATTTTTTCCCAGTCCACGGATGGTGGGGCCAAACTAGAGAGGTCAATCATTCTAGGATAGCAGAAGAAGCCCTTTCTTTGGGGGAAATAATAAATCTAAGCAGAGACACAGAGTGGGGACACACAAGGGCCGTTCCTGATGATATCTGAGTCTTTTGATTCAATAGTAGCTGAATTTCTCACTTGTGGAGAAAGAAAAAAAGAACCTGTGCTGGAAAGATGCTCATCATAAAGATGATTCAAATTAAGTTTCTGTTACTTGCAACCAAGAGTTCTGATACATTTAGCAAGGGAACTATAGCGCCAACTGTCAAGCATTAAACAAGCTGGATATGGCGCGGGTCTAAGGGAACCAGGCCAGGAGGCAGCAGGCAGCAGGCCCAGAAGAGACTGATTCTGAGCTGCATCTGCGTCCCTTACTTGGGTAATGGGATTTTATGGTCATTGAGATTTTTACCAAAGGCCACTTTCCTCTAAAGGGTCCTTGTGCCATATGGAATAGGAGAGGGGTGCAGACAAGCACCAGCAGGGGAGAGAATGGGATTTGGGCAAGAGAGAGAGAAGAAGAAAAGTCTCAAGCTAGGGCTAAGGATCAGAGACCCCTCTTCTAAGCTGGACCAGGTGAACAGAACACACAAACGACACTGGCATTGCTTACTGGAACTTTCTCTGAGCTCAGGGGTGCTATCAGCCTTGGCTCCCCCGACCATCTGCAAGCCAGGCTCGCTATTCTAGTTCTAGAAACATCAGTCCCCTGAATTCCAGACCCATCCCAACCTAGTGCCCACACTTGGCTCACCATCTTTATGCTTCCTGGGAGGGCTCGTTATTCTGTCCCCTGGGGGGGAGGGGGTGGCTGCCCAAGAGTCTACCTTCCTGAGGCTGGAGTGATAGTTCAGTGGGTAGGGCACGTGCCTTGCAACCCAGCAGACCCAGGTTTGATCGCTGGCATCCTATGTAGGCCCCTGAGCAGAGCCAGGAGTAACCCCCAAGAAGCGCCAGGTGTGGCCCCAAAACAAAAGCAAACAAAGACTCTACCTTCTAGCTTAGCTCCTACAGAAAGCCTGTCCTAGGACCCCAGTCACTAATCCTGAGCCTCTTCATTTTTTAATTATTTATTTGTTATTGAATCACCATGAGATAGAGCATTACAAAATTGTCCATGACTGCATTTCAGTCATACAATGTTCCAACACCCATCCCAGCATAATTTCCCAGCACAGTGTCCCCAGTTTCCCTCCCACCCCTTCAAGCCACCCCCACCCACTACCCCAGCCTGCCTCTCTGGCAGACACCTCTACCACGCCTCTTCTAAGCCTCGGATCACATTCTCATTTGAAAACTCTTCATCACACCCCCTTTCTGCCCAGGTCATCAATCTCTGACATCTCTTCTATATTGGTGCCACCACAGTCCTTGAGACTTTTGTATATCCTGGTCAGTCCCATCAACCCTTAGCATCTTGTTTTTCACAACCGCCTCTTCAGTGCTTTGTGCAAACGTTTGACTCAACATTCACTAAGAGGGTGCCTTTTATGTATCAAACACCGGGCAGACTTCTTGCCCTCCTGTCTGTTCTATACGCACCACTACCACATTAATCTTCCTCAAGTGCCACTTCGATGGCGAATTCTGGAGCTCTAGATCTCCCAATGGCTCCCCGCTGCCTCCTGTGTGGACCTCGCTGTCATCAGCCTGGCATTCAAAGCCCTCCGTAATTTGTCCCCAACCTGCCTTTCTGGCCCTATCCCCTACTCTTTCCTCTACACAGATCTTGGACTCCAGCTCGTCGATTGACTGGTTTTTCCTTAGGCAATGGATGCATCCATGTTGGAGTTCTGATCTCATCTATTTCTCCTTGCATGGAAATGCTTCACCTGGGCCATTGCTTATTCATGTCCCAAAGCTCAGCTCAAACCCTACCAGCATCCCCACCACTTAGCACACCTGGTCCCCAACTTGGACTCTCGGAGCGTCTGGTTTTCCCATTCATGGGACGTGGGGTGGATGGAGGATGCCCTCTCTGAGTCCTCCAGTCCATGGCACCTTTACCTGCGTGTGGATGGGGACCCCCGCCTGGGGGCTGGTCTGATTTTCAGGCTTGTATTGTGGGGGCTTCTCTGGAGCTGGGAGCACATCTTCTTGAAGGGCACAAGCACCCTGCAGGCATGAAGGCTGTTGACCTGGCATCATCACACAAATAAAAGCTCCATAGTGAAAACTCCCAACACCCACCCGGTGTCCAGAGAGCCTCTCGATCAAAATTTGCGCAACTTCCCAAAGAAGCATGAATGAGCTGGCAGACACGCTCGGCTTAGTCTCAGATGCTACTTTCTTAGAACGAGTCCTGGACTCAGAACAGGGCTGTTCTCCAATCTCGTACATGAAACACTCTCTGTCTTCATTTGAAATTGAAATTTGACTTTTCTGATTCTGAGTTTTGCCCGTCATCCCTGTCTCTACTTGCGATGGTCCTGGGGCAGCTTCCGAGGAACTCCAAAGAGCAAGGATTCCCCCACGGTGCCATTTGACCCCACCCAGGGTTCCACCACTTTTCTCTTGCCTTTTCCCTCTCTTTTATAAACTTTATTTTGACTTCATCTCTACTAGCTACACCTCTGAAAACAGTTTTGAATCCTACTGGAGAAGGGCTAGAGAAATAATACTTACCTTGGCACTTACCTTGCTGATCCTGAGCACTGAAAATGGTGTCCTGTGCACTGTCAGGAGTGATTTCCTAAGCACAGAGCCAGGAGTAAGCCCTGAGCACACTGGGTGTGGCAACCAAACAAAAAAAATTTTTTATATTAGTGAACTAGCAGATTCTTAATAAATAAAATTAATTCTCGACCCTATGGACACACCTACCGAAGATGGTTCTCTCCTGACTCTGGGGGATGGCATGAGTCTGGGAGACAAGTTCTGGGATGGAGGATTGACCACGCTGGTGAGAAGCAGCTCCAGGAAGAAGGGATGGAGGAAGCGAAGCTCCAGGGCCAGAGTTGCCATAAAAATGATAATTAAAAACTCCAGCAGGACCCAGAAGAGAAAATAGGGTTTCAGAAAGGAGGAGGAAGTTTCAGGACAGGAAGAAAGGAGAGCGATTTTAGAGTGTGGCCATAAAAAAGCAGAGAGCAAGAGAAAGAAGGCTTTTAGATGAGGAAGCAGTTGTGGAAGCAAGCCCGGGAATCCAGCTGTGAGGTGCCCACTGTGGAACTGACGTCCCGGGGCAGACAACTGGCCGGATCCAGCTGGCCGCACAGGGGCCTGGACTCAGAGTTGGCAGAGGACGGCTCCTACCTTGCCTCTAACCTAACACCTGGAGAAAGGCCTGGGGGGTCGGAGTTCCAGGTTGAAACAGGAATCAACAGGGAGAGGAGCTGGAAGCCAAGCTGGAGCGAATGAGAGGCAGAGGACTTGTCCCCACTCTTCCCCCGAAGTCCAGCTCTGGGGTCGTGAGACCCTTCTGCATATGCTCACGCACGGATGGAGCAGAGATCCGGAGGCAGTTACAGGAGAAACACCGGATGGGAGGGGGACCGGGAGGGCCACGCTGGCGCCTGAGCAGCATGGACTAAAGGAGGACTCGGGCTAACGTGCCAGCTTCCTGTGGGTGCTGGCCACGACCAGCCTACCGCCCCCCTCCCCCGTAGCCCAGGGCGGCCACACTCAGGATCACTTGTCACTTGTCACGACAGCACGTGGCAGCTCAGGACCCCGAGTCAAAACATCATCCAACCTCAGAAAACAGAAAGGCATTATTGAGCGGTGGTTCCGTTTTTCATTCCACACTTATTGAATATTTCATGATTACTGAGCACTGTGCGCGGGAATGGAGATGTAACGGGGCCTGACACATACTTCTCGCCCTTAATAAGCTCCAAGCCTGGGAAGAAAAGCCTGTGCAAACAGAGAATGACCGTGTGGGGTCGGATGCAGGAGAGAGGCTGGGCGGATGCAGGCACCAACTAGGAGATGGGACGGCGGAGATGGAGTGACTGGCCCTGGCCATGGGGGTTAAGAAACACGGGGTTCTGGGGACCATGGAACTGCAGAAAACATAGGGGTCTTCCAGATATCACTTGGGGAATAGCATTTACCAAGGGGCCATTTAGATTTGGTTTGTGAGACCCTGATGATTTGGGGGTGACTTAGAGCAAAGATTGAGCTGAGTGTTTGGAGCTGGACTTTGAAGGTTCCTGATAGGATGCCCAAGAGTCTGGGGCTTGTCCTCCAAGCAGGACCACAACCTCAAATAACCTTTTATCATCAGCACCAACCACTGGGGCCCTCCAGGCCCTCAAAGCACCCTCAGAGTGACAGGAATGAGACTTTGGCTTTGTTTTACTTCTGTCAATGCTGAGATTTGAACCCAGGACCTTACACATGCAAGACAAGTGCTCTGCCACCAAGCTATATCCCTGCCCAGGAATGAGGCTTTCGATCCCACAGCAGAGGTCAGCAGAGGATCCAGGCTACCCGTCAACTTTGGGGCAATAGGAAAGATCCCTGGAGAATTCTAGAAGCCCTGTTCACACTTGGTTGGAGGGCGGGGTTGGAGGGGACCAGTGTGGGCTGATCATCCCCTGGACGCCCAACCCCGGGGCCCAATCACTTCCCAGCCCAGCGAGAGTGAATTTGCATGGCAGGAACAATAAGAGGCAAGGCACAACTCCTTCCTTGGAATCAAGTTGTTATTGTTCGAATGCATTATTAATGGCCCGCGCTGCAATCATTTATAACACGGTCATCTCCAAAGCAGCTGTTAGCACTTACACGCAGCTCTCTGTGTGTCTGTTATTAAGGTAATATTTTACTGTGCATGTGACATGCTCAGGGGCTGCATGCCTAATGCCTGGCTCGGACAGATCCCCCACTTCCTCCTTAGAAGTAATCACTCCTTCCCCGGCTTTGCGGGGAAACCAAATGCCAGGGAAGGGGTGGGGGTGGGGGGCAGAGCAGGAGCGAGGCCTGGGTACCGTGAAAAATGGCAGGCGAGAACCAGGCAGCATTTTCTCCCTTGTTCCGCCCCACCCCTCCCTCCCTCTTCTGCATTTTTGGGTCCCTTTTCTGAATAACAACTAAACATGCATAAATTCTCAGGAGCCTCCGAACTTTCCAATTTTTATTTAAAAATAAGCCACCACCGCTGCAGCTGTCACCACTCGGCTACGCGGGGAGCAAGCTCCGGCCTCACCACCCGTCTCTAGACACCAAGGAGTGAGTGCTAAAGGGAACAAATAAGTCCCGTGAGAAGCGACAAGAGAAGGACGGAGTCCCCAGGAAAGGTCTGTGCGGCAGTGGGCATGATCCTGCCAGAAAGAGCACTGGTCAGCAGGCAAAGGGGCACTGCAGGGAGTAGAGTGGGGGGCTGTGGACCCTGTGTGCCCCCTCCCAGGCCAGGCTTCCCTTCCTGGTCCTGTAAGTCAGCCTCAAGGGTGCTAGCCCTCGTGGGAGAAGCCTTACACAGATAGCAAGAGCCAAGACAGGATTGAGTTATGAGTAGGGAAGGTTCTAGAAGGACCCACGGCCCTCGGGACAAAATATAGGCTCTGGGAATGCTGAACTAGCCTTGTGCAGGTACTGAGGGATTGCGTCCGCCCTCTCTAGCCAGGAAATAGGGGCATGGCAGGAGGGTCCCAGGCATGTCCTCTGGGGCATGTTGGAGGGTGCCGTGGAGATCAGGTTCTTTACCAAACAGGGACAGGGGCATGGATCAGGCCAGAGCTGTAAGGAGCACTGGCAGAGAGAACAATGTAGGAAAGACGGGGAAAGCAGATGCAAAGAATCTAAGTGAATTTTGAGAGCTGCAGGGCGGAGAAGTGAACTTGGCAATGGAGGGAAAGGAAGAATAAAGCTGTAAAAGCATGTGCAAAGATCCTGGGGCATGAGAGAGAGAGACGAGGTTAAGAACTTTTTAGGTAGGACCTTGAGCCCATGCTCCCTTGAAAAGTGGGGGAGCCTAGAGGACTGGAATCCAAGGAATCTCCAAAAGCTGGCCAAGGGCTGCGTCCACCCTCGAGGAGGACAGGGCAGTGTGGACAGGGTTCTTACCACAAAGGGCAGCTTGGCCAGATCTCAATTTCGACATGAACTCTCAGCCCAGCGTGGAGCACAGACCAGAAGAGCCAGCATGGAGGAGGCACGTTGAAGCTGCAACCAGCAGAGAAGACAAAACACTCTGGCTTAGAGCGGGAGTAGACGGCAAAGCCAACAGAGAGACAGAACGAGGAAGTCAGACCGGCTAGGTCCAGCTGCCTGAGGGTTCTGGAGAAGGGCTGCGGGGAACAGAGATTTCCCGCCCCGCCACCTCGGCATCCATTTCCAGATTCAGACCACGGACATCCTCAGAGAAAGTGGGTTGGAGGGGCCCCGGTGGAGGGCAGACACAGATTTCCCGTCTGGACTTCGAGACGCGGAGTGGGAGGCGCCAAGTGGAAGCTTTGAGGGTGCTCGTGAAATTCTTCCCATGGGGGCCGCCGTGGGCACGGTGAGGGGGCACGTGCGTGATAGTGGAGGTCAGTCCCTGGCGAAGGGGAGAGAGAAGGAGTAAAGGGCAAGGCCAGGGAATGCCAGCGCAGGAATGTCCGATGGCTGGGGGTCGGGGGCTGCAACGGAGACCAGGAAGGAGGCCCCAGGCAGGAGCAAAGGATGCTGGGAGCATGTTCCCCGGGTAAAGAAAGAAGAGAGGAGACGGTGGCCAAGAAGAGGGGCAGGGATCGCTCAGAGGTCCAAGGAGTCAAGTGTGGGTGTTCGCCAGACCCGCACCCCGCATCAAGGAAGCTGGTGGCCCTGGTCCCCCCAGCACAGGGCGGGCACACCCCTGCCCAGCTTACAGCAAACGCGGGCCCTGGGGAGATTCTCACTTGAAAGTCTGTCCCTCGGCTGTTCTCCAATGGCATTGAAGGGGAAGGGAAAAAAAGGAGGCCGAGGCTGCCGTTTGTGCGGGAACGCTTTAAGATCGAACCCAAAGAGTTCCGCGACAGGAAGGCCCGTCAAAAGCCCACGAAGGCTATTAAAGAAGATGAGAGGCTCGGGATAAAATTAGGATCAGAACGGGTGCCCCGCATCTGGGCCCCATGCCACACCGCCCTCGCCAGAGGCAGGGAACGGACCCCAATCCTCCGGGCGGGTCCCACTGCTCTGGGCGGCCTGGCCTGAGGGGGAGTGCTGCCCAGGGCACGAAGCCTGCTGGTCTCAACAGGCCGGCCAGCCCGGGGTCACCGTGCCCAGAGCCAGCCAGCAGAAAGCACCCAGAGAGGACGAGCAGCAGAAAAATATGCCGGTGGGGCCAGCCGAGTGGCCAGGATTACAGTGTGATGCCCGGCCCGGGGTCGGTAATGGGGAGGTATTAGTCATCTCCTCAGACCTCAGCTCCATTATTTTTTTGCCGGAAATGTGAGAACAGCTCTCACTAATAACGTGCGGAATCACTTCCAACTATTTGCCTTTCAAGTCAGCCCCCTCAGGTCGGGTGACATATCTCGTTTAACAGGGGGTGCCATTAGAGGAGGATTTAACGTGCGGCTAAAAGCATTTGTAGCGGGAGCTGTGGGTGGGTTCCTTTTTAAGCTTCTGTGGCTGCTAACTGGCATCTCTTCCCTCCCCGAGGTTGCGTTTTGTGAGCAAAGCCTTTCTCCGGGCTGGAGGAGGTTGGTCATTAACTCTCCCCTGCCCACTGCCTCCCCCAGCACGGACAGATTCCTTGGGCAGCTGCAGAGCCCCCTTTAAGGACCAAAGCCCTTGTGAGCCCCGGGAGGCTGGCAGCTGGGGGCACGGGGGATGCCAGGTGTGTCCACACACCTGCCCCTCAGCCTGCTTGGGGGTCCCCGTGAAGTGACGTTGGAAGGAGACTCGAGCTCTGCAGACAGAGGTAGCCATCCGCCAGCCCACACGGTCCTCGGCTACCTGAGATCTCAGCCGCCACTGTCCCAGCATCCCATAGGGTCCCCCAAGCACTGCCCGGAGTAACTCCTGAGTGCAGAGCCATCCATCAGCCCTGTGAAGCTGAATGGGAATGCTAAAACTTGCCGAGCCTCTGCCCTCTCTAGCCAGGATGACGGGGGTCCCAGGCAGATGCTGGTGGGTGTGTCCCTGCACTCCCTCCCCAGCCCCCACCAGAAAAAGGGGAAAAAAATGTTTGGTTGAAAAACAAGTTTTTTTAAATTTTTTTTTGCACTGAGGCCTGAATTTCTTTCCCAAAGATGGAGGCGCAGTGAGGCCCTGCCTGGGTCTTTGTTCCGGAGTAAACCTGCCAATGCCAGATCCCTAAACTCTCTCCGAACCTTCGATCCCTCGCCACGGTCACGGAGAGAGAAGCAATCCCACCATGAAAGAAGAGGGGACGTTAGGGGCGTGCCGCTGTGCAGCGAACAGGGGGCACTCCCGAGCACCTTTCGGGTCAGCTACAAGTCTCCTGGCTGCGTGTTGCAGGTGATACCAGGGTCAACAAGAAGAGGATGGAAACGGTCATCCCAAAGCCTGGTCCAGTTGGACCCCCCCGGGGGGCTGCTCAGGACCATCCCGCAAAAAGTTTCTCACATGGGCAAGTAAGTGTCCTATGTCCTGATTCCATGTCACACACAGCCTGGCAGCTGCTTTCAGTCATGTCCTCACATTCCAGAGTCCAGTGAAGAAATGGCTCGCCTCCTAAGCTGGACACCCATTGGACACCTGAGGTCTGCCCTGAACCAATCAGCATGCTCCAGGGCTGGGACTACAGCCATTGGCTTAGCCCAGACGCTTTGACCCCACCTGCAGGGGCAGAATAAGGTCATGAAAGTTACATAGAAGATGACCCTCAAAATGTATGGTGTCATTATCATCCTCCCATAAAAATGGGCAGGGAGGATATTAGGGGTCAAAACAGATCTTCTGCAATTAATAACTTTTTATATCCCTCCCGTCCAAGATACAGATTATCAGATAGTAATGTGATAAAGAAGTGTGATAAAGAAAGGTTCTGTGAAGTGCTCGCCAAATTTGGGGGTCAAGCCCCCTCTTCCCTCTTAGTAATATATGGCTGGTCCCCACTGTAGCACCTCTCCCGTACTCTAAGGTGGGGTCTCCCTCTCAAGGTCTTGTTCCCCTCAACCACCCAGCACCAAGCCCTGGTGGGGAACTGCCTCCATGTGGGGTGTTTCCAGCCCCTCGCTGGGTCCCCGTGTTCACCTCAGTTCAGTTCCCTGCTTCCCTTTGCCTACTTCCTGTTTGGGGGGCACCGTGAGAGCCTCGTGACATCCAGGAACTCTAAGGGCAGAAGTTCCTGAGCTCCTTCTGCCAGGAGTGGCCTCAGCGATTGCTCCTCCCATGTTCCATCTCAGACGGTTCTCTGTCCCCGAGGAGCACGGCGGCCAGAGAGAGGAGAGGGCTCGAAGGGTGAGGGCCAGAGAGTCAGAGGGTCAGAGGACACCGGGCACTGCCCTTCCTCCCTGCGGTCAGGCAAGCACACACCTGAGGCCTGACCCGGGCTGGCCACTGAAGAGGTCAGCTGAGGTGGGGGAGGGGAGGGGACCGGCCTGGGCTGGATTCAGGGTGCAGCTGGTCCCATGGGGGGGTGGTCGACCATCCCTGGGCGCAGGTGGCAGAGGCATGAAGGGCAGGAAGTACCGCTATGGCTCTGGGCGGTCCCGGGGCGCCAGCAGACCCCAACGGCATCGGGAAACAAAGAGCAACAGGCTCAGCTTCTGGGACGGGGAGAAGGCCAGAGAGGGTCCCACACCCCTGTGCCCATCCCTCACACACACACACATACCTACCTGCAGGCACACTCATATGTACTCACACACACAAACCTGCATGCATGCACACATTCTTGCTCATACATACCTACATGCATGCACACTCACACATATGCCTACATGCATGCACACTCACATACCTACATACATGCACTCATACATATACATGCACACTCATACATACACATTCACATACCTACGTACATGCATATTTTCATACATACACATACTCACATGCACACATACCTACATGCATGCACGCTCATACATGCACATACACATACATACATGCATGCATACTCATATATACTCAGATGCATACACACATGCCTACATGCACGCACACTCATATACACTCAGGCACGTACACACATGCCTACATGCATGCACACTCACATACATACCTACATATATGCACACTCATACACACATACATGCACACACATCTTTGTACATGCACACTCATACATGTACAAACATACACAGTCATACATACATACTAATACACATACACTCATGTACTCACACCCCTACATGCATATATGCACACTCATACATACACACTTGTGTAAAAACACAGAAAAGAAAAGAGGGACCAGCGGGGCTGTATCTCTCCCGCTGCCCGCGTTTGGTAGTCTCACGCCGCTTCCCCACCCGGGGGGAGGTTGATGGCGATGATGAAGCAGGCGAAGGAAGGAAGAAGGCCAAACTGGTTGCTCGATCAGTTTATTTCGTTCTCTCTCTCTGCTTTCTCCCTGCGTCTATCTCTCTGCCTCTGTCTCTCTGCCTCTGCGTCTTCCCATGTGTCTCTGTGTCTTCTTCCTCTGTCTTCTTCTTCTGCCTCTCTGTCTCTTCTATCTCTCTGTCTTCTTCATCTGTCTCCCTCTTCTGTCTCCTTCCTCTGTCTCCCTTGTCTTCTTTCTCCCCCTCCAGTGCCCCCCAGTCTCAGTTTATATAGCAAATTACATAGAGTGGTAGCCCAAAGGTGGGTTTAACATCAACAAATTAACAAAGAAGGGTAAGACCATTTCTTGAGGAGATTAACAAAATCTCATCTAAGGAAGTCTCATCTAAGGAGATCCACTCAAGGGTGGGAGCCAAACAAGGGTGTATCAGGGTGTGAGCTAGTAATCTACTTAAATAGTTATAGTAAATCTACTTCTAATATTTCTAACAATGTTATTCTGTATGAGCACAGTAAGAGATATAAAGTTTGGTTTTTCCTGAGGACATCTCCAGACCACAGTCCTCAGGCCAGGTTAATCTTCCTAACCCCAGCAGAGTCCTAATCTCGTTGTTACTTTTGGATCATGACAGCATTGTCCATGATCATGCCCTCAACTTATAGTTGAGTATTGTGGCACTTTGGCCTGGCCTATCTCAATGCCAGGGTAGCACATAACTCACCGCTTGCCCTGGATCCATCCTGTCCCTCGTCAGGACCCTGCTTTTGGGGTGTTAGGAACTAAGGGCAACTGAGTTGAGAAAGCAGATGCCCAGGAGTAAATATTATTGGAGTCAATCAACTCCCAAGTTACAAACATAATTATTAGCTGTCTTCCTGTGTCCATACAGAAAGGACATGCCCTAAGGTAAACTAAGTTCCCTGCAGCAAGGCTAAAAGGACAAACCCCATGTTCTCCTACACACATTCACTTTCACATATATACATACATACATACACACATACACACACATACGAACATGCCTGCACATATACATGCCTACATGCATGAACACAGACATATTCACACACTCACACACAGTCACACACATACAAACACATATGCAGTGGAAAGGCACAGATGATGAGGAAACAGGGCAGCCCCGGCCTACAGTGGACGCGGGCAGTCTGAGAGGCCTGAGGGCTTCCCTCGGGGCCCCTGGGTCTGGGAGAGCAGCGGGGGTCAGGGCTGCCCGGGAGAGGCCGGACAGCGCCCTGCTGGGACTTCCCGGTGGGCCCCCAGGCTGCATGTCTGGGCCACGTGGGTCTCTGGGCAACCAGCATCAGGAGGAGAAGCGGTGGGGGTCCCTGGGCTGGGACAGAGCTCTACAAACGGTCTTGGGGCTAATCCAGAGCAGAAGGAGGCTGGGCCAGGGCAGAGCAGTGCTGGGCCGGGAGGGAGGGGAGGGAAGGTACAGACAAGCCTGGCTGTGCTCGCCCTCAAGTGCTCACTGGCTCTCTCCCACCTGCAGCTAGCAGAGCCGGAGCAGCAGCCACCTCGGTCTCCTTGAAGGACAGTGGCTCTGACTGGGGTCCCTGGGTCCCTTCTCTTTCTCCCTTCGCTCAGTGGCACCTTCTAGGTGCGCGCCCCAGTCCCTCCTGCCCTGCTCTCCCAGCCTCTCTCTGCCGGCAGGCCAGTGTCCAGTGGTGTGTCCAGCAGCCAGAACTGGAGCCAGAGACAGGGTGTCTCCACCCAACTCAGTGCGGGACGCGGGGGGGGGGCGGGGCGGAGGCAGCCCATCTGAAGGGTCTCCGGGCGCAGTGCCCAGCCCTGCAGGTTGGGGGCAAACACTTCTTGAATGGCTGGGCCGGAATCTCCAGGGATGAAAGGGGGCCTTGGTGGCAGGGAGAGCTTCACCTGCAAAGCCCCCCGGCCTGTGCCAGTCTGCCCAGCCCTCCTGGGCCTGGGCGGGTGTACGGACACGGACCGCGCGGGGGTCGCGGTGGGCAAGCGGGGCGCAGGGGGCGCACGGGGCGGGGAGTGCGCGCGGGGCGCAGGGGGCGCAGGAGGAGCGCATGCGCGTGAGCCGGGCGCAGGGAGCGAAAGAGGGGGGCGCGAGGCCGGGTCCCTCCCGCCGGTTCAACAGCTCCTGCGTGGGGCCGGGGCGGGGTCCCCAGCGGGCTCAGTGCGTCCCACCGCCCTGCTGCCCGCCTGGGACCCAGGCTCCAGCTGCGTGGCCGTCCTCGCCCTGAGCACAGGCTCATCCCAGTGTCACCTTCGGGGGAGGAGGGACCGTGGGACAGACCACCGCCTGCTCCGCTGAGCCCTTCTCCTGGGTTACCTCAGACCCACCCTCCGCCTGGAGGTCCTGAAACCGGCCGGACCGCCAGGGGGGCGGGAGTAGAGTTGGGTTGCACATTTCCAGCCCCAATTGGACCCCAGGCCGCATCACCAGCCCGGTTCCAGCCTCTGTTTCCCCCACGGCCACCCCCACCCCCATGCACACCTCCGGCTAAGAACAACTCCCAGAGCACTCAGAGCTCCCCCGAGGTGGAGACCAGCGATACTGGCCAGTTACCTTCTCGGATCAGATCGCTCAGAACTTTCTGGAAGACGTGCTGAACATGTGCTGCCCCTGGACCCTGCTTTGGGGGCCACATCTGGCAGTGCTCCCAGCTCACTGTGTGAGATCCCTCCGGGCAGTGCTCATGAGACACCAAGGATCAAACGCCTTGAGCCTTCTCCTGCCCCTTTTTAATTTTTTATTTGAGGAGCACACCTGCAAAGACTCCAGGGGCACCCCCCAGCCCAGCACCTGGGGGACCAAGGAGTGCAGGGACTCCAAGCCGGGCCTCTCGCGGGCAAACCCTCCGCTCCAGCCCTTGGACCAAGCGCCTGAACACGGCTTCTGAGTCTAGAGCGTACGCCTCTGCCTCACCCGATGCCTCCACCCGCTAAGGAAACCAACGTGCCTCCAGTGTCAGCTGCCCGTGAAGAGGGACCACGCACACCCCTCCGGTGGGGTGGATGGACTCCGCACGCACGCTCCCAATTCCTGTCAGCCAGGGCCACGCAAGCGCCTTCGCCACAAACCTTGGCATTCACGCAAGCGCCCTCGCCACGAACCTTGGCATTCAAACCTGCTGTCCACCGGCCTGTGTTGGCTAAAGCTCCGCTGACCAGCGCAGCCCCTCCCCACCCCGGCCTCTGTTCGACTTCCCGGCAAAGGCGGACCCTCCCCAGAAGTGACTGTTGCTTCGCTTTGTTTTGATTCCCGCAGAGCCCAGCTCAGATCGACGGAACAAAAGCGTTCAATACCGCCCATGGACTCGGCTAATGGACACACGAGCTTGCCGGTGGCCGAGCCCCTCGGAGCGGGAAAGGTGGCCTTGCTCTCTCCTCTACCCACCGCGGTGGAACCCAGGTCCTGAGGATGTCTCCCCCAAACCCGCACTGTCCCGCCACCCCTCCCCGCCGCTGCTGCGGAGCTGCTGCCCCACGGGGGGCCTCGGGATCCCTGTGGGTTTGGAGGGGCCCGGGCGCGGGCTGGTACCAACATCAATTTGCAGCCACTGGGATCCAGCTTCGCCCTATGCTGCGTTCATAAATTAATCTCCTGGGATTAGATTCTGTGTTTCAGTAACACTCCGGAGGCATTGTATTTACACATTAATAATAAAAGGAAAAAGTGAGACAAGTTCTGACAACTTTCAATAACGTTCAGGAATAAAGTGAGAGGCGCAGAAGTGTCCAGAGTTAATTAAGACCGTTTGGTGCGGACGGGGGTGGGGTGGGGGTGCCCTGCCGTCCTCCGACAGGTGCTAGGTCTGAAACCCAATTTTGCTGTCTGCTAGGTACCTGCCGCCGGCAGAAAAGAAGGCGCCGGGATCCACGAAACAGGCGGCAACAGCTCCAGCTCCCTCTGGTTCGCTTCCTCTGAGCAGTTGCTCTGGGATTTGCACCCTGGGGGGGACAAAGAGACCTTTGTCGCTTTCTTGTGGTTGGCCGGCTGCCTTGAGTCTGTTCACACCTGCTTTGTGCAAGAGGAGAGTCCTGGAGGAAATGGGGGGTGCCCTGTGCCTGAGGAGGGGGCCAGGCTCGCCTTTGCACTAACAGCAAGCGAGGAGGCCTTCTGGAACAGTCTTTGCCAGAGGAGGCCGTGGCACCATCTCCTCCCCGCCAGGAATCATTGCGGGGGTCGGGTAAAACTTTGAACGTACTTGGGGGTGCTCTCTGTTCCATTAAAGAAGATACACAGGGAGACACAGTCATTATTTTCTAAAAAGAAGCCAACGGGGGGCTGGATAGATAATACAGCAGATAGGGTGCTTTCCTTGCACACGGCCAACCCAAGTTTAGCTCCCGGAACCCCTTTTTCTCCCCCTCCTTCCACAGGAGCACAGAGCCAGGAGTAAGCCCTGAGTACCACTAGGTGGGCACACACCCCCCAAAGGGGGGTTGTCAATAGGTCAAAATAAGTTTGGGAACCTCTGTTCTAGAACTTCATTTCCAAACATGAGAGGAAGCAGTTCCCAAACCTCAAAGGCATGGGGTGGTGGGGAGGGGGAGAGGGGAGGGGGGAGGAGGCGGGGAGGGTGGGAGGGGGCCTCTGAGCAGACGAGGAAGACAGGATGTGGGGGGAAGCCAGCTCCCGGCTCAATCACTAACGTGGTTTATTGCACCAATACCTGTATTTTAAGCCTGCATATGCTTATGCATTTATGTGTTTGCTTCTTTTCCATTTTCGCGTCTCTCAATTTTAGAAGCGTTTCTTTAGAAATGCAAAGCCTTTCTCCGAGGAAATAGAAGAGGAAGATGAAATTTTCTGTGCCTTTCTTGAGGCCAAATGGACGGCTGGGGCTCGGGCAGGCCAGGAATGAAAGGGAGAGACTCCGAGGAAACGTTTGGGGTACAGGCAGCAGGGGGGCCTCGAGACTGGGTTTTCTCAGAGTTCTTTTCCAGCCTTTGTCCATCGAAGGGACAAATGAATCCGTTCTCACTCTCAGGATTCTCTTGGATTCTTTTTTTTTTTTTTTTTGTATTTGGAGCAGGAAGGGAATCAAGCTCAGGCCTCTCTTCACTCACTACCCAATCGTGTTCAGTTCCTGGTCAGCCTCTCTTTGTGGTGCAGTGCTGCTGTGCCCCCATAGGAGAGAAGGCACATGGGGGGCAGAGGGGGGCTAGAAGGAGCTGGGTCCTGCTGGTTCCCACGGAGGCTTCAGATTCCAGCCCCAGGATCATTTTTAGCGGGGCCTAACGCTCCCATTTTCCATGGTGGGACAGGAAGTCCGCCAGATGAATCTGGCATCTGAAGGCTCATGTTTCCAGGGAAGAGAGAGCTTCTAAGGAGAATGGGGAGTGGGTCCTTCAGGTTCTTCCCCTGCCCCTAACACCCCAACCTGTAGCCAGGAAGCAAGTGCCAAAGGCACACACGCACACACACACACACACACACACACACACACACACAGAGTCACATGGCTACGTCACCTCCTTGGTCCCCATCAGGACTTCTAGGAAGGGACTCTGCTCCCAAATGGACCTTTGTCATCACTGCCTGTTTGTTCCCCATCAAAGGCAGGTGCTCTGACATCCAGGAGAGGCTCAGAGAGGGAGGGTCCCGCTCCGTGTTCAAGTGCTGGAGAAAGGAGAAGGGTCAGGAGGGAAGAGCTGGGATCCAAGATGGGAAGTCGGCAGCCCTGGGTCCCAGGACTGAGAATGCCACATGAGGGGGACGTTGGGGGTCAATGAGGCAGACTGGGTATGTGACAGGGACACACGTCAGGGCATTGGCATTAGCCACTTTGGCCGTGGTTGAGGTGACTCGCTACATCAATACCATAAGCGTTAGCACTATTGTAAACTTGTGACCCCAACTCTAACAACTACAATTTTAAAAATGTGCTGAGACCAGAGAGACAGTTCAGCAGGTGTTTCTTGTCTTGCCAGACCCTGGCTTGATGCCTGGCATCACATATGGTCCTTCTGAGCACTGCAAGGAGTAACCTCCGAGCACAGAGTCAGGAGTCATCAGCAAGCGTCACCAGGCGTGGTCCAAATACTTCCCCACCAAATGAGTTTGCCAAAGGGGTTGTGGAGGGAGGGGACCGTGAGACATTGGTGTTGGGTGGGGTGTTGGAACACAGTATGCCTGAAACTCTATTATTAACAGTGTTGCAAATCACTGTGCCTAAATAAAAATTGGAAAGGAAAAAAAATGTGGGGGGAAAAAAAAAACCTTAATATGCATGAGTATAAATTCAGCTTATAACCTGATTTTAAAAGTCCTTTGGGCTCAAAGATATTTTAATAATTAGATTATTGTTCTTAACTTCTTAAACGAAATCAGTCGACATTATTTTAAGAAGTTTCCTATTTCAGACTTTTATGTCTGAAAAGGTCACGTCGAAAGGCGAAGACAAAATTCTCACAGTGGTCTGTATCATACCCATTACTTTATTTTAGGAAATGGGGTGATACTTCTCCCTTCAGCTTTTCATCATCGCCATCCCTTATGTCCCGAGCACGCCCTCGGGGAATGCTGCTGGCCGGTGTCCCTGGGACTGTGACAGTGGGTGATGGCGATCGTACCATGAGGGTCTCCTTCCTGATGGGTGCCAGGTGGCCCAGCACAAACCTTGCGAGAACTTTATGATTTGGGGTTTCTAGGGGGGTGTGTGTGTGTGTGTGTGTGTGTGTGTGTGTGTGTGTGTGTGTGTGTGTGTGTGTGTGTGTGTTTGCTTGACTTGATTTGGGGCCAGCTCAGGGGTCAGGGGTCACCCTTAGCTCTGAGCTCAGGGGTCACCCCTGAAAGTGCTCAGGGGACACAGGCGAGCTGGGAACCAGCTCAGGCTCAGCTGTGTGCAGGATCAGAGCCATAACTGCTGAACTATCTCTCTAACCCCAACGGGGCCTTCAGAGACCCTCCCAGCTGGCCCGCCCCCATCCCCCCTCCCCTCCCCGTACACAGCTGGTCCTGTAGGCAAGCGAGGCTGGGTTCCCTCCGCTTCTGAGCTGGCCTCAGAGTCCTCTTGGGGCACTGTCCCCTGCCCTAAATTTACTCTGTTAGAGCCTCCCTATGCCAGTTTGCTTTCCCAGAGACCCTTTCTTCAGAGCCAGCCCCCCCTTGGTCCTCACTGGGTCCTCGCGGCTGTGGCCTGAGTGTGGTTACAGGAGTAGCACTGAGTCACCAGCCTCTGCACAGACCCCGGAGTCTCCCTGAGCTCCACCGAGTCTACCAGTGACCCTGGGACAACATCACAGGACAGCCTCCCCCGGGGTAGGCACGGGGTCCCGGCCCGGCCTGTAACATCCTTCTCCTTGGTAGCCAGGCTACAAGGGCGGCACACCCAGCGCCCCGGGCTGTGGGAGACCACAGACCAAGTTCTCTGCATGCGGCCTGTCGCATTTCTTCTGCTCGGTGTCCGGCCACTAGGATGCCCGCAAAGCCCACCCAACTCGGTAGTCCGAGACCCAATTCACGAGCTCAGAAGACCCCAAATCCTCCTCCCAGGCTGCGGTCTCTCCAGCCAGTTTTCCACACTTGCAATCAATAAGGGTGATCTTTTCACAATGCAAACACGCAAACACACACACACACACACACACACACACACACACACACACACACACACCCCTTCATTCCCTTCTCCCCTCAGAGATAAGCTCATGGCTAGTTCCTCTTGCTCCGAGTCTGGCCCAGGCTGCCCCTCCAACCCCACACCGTCTCTCTTGCCTTCCCTTGCCAGGTGCAAAGCCCCTCTGGCCCTCCCCGAACACCTTGCAGAGCACATGAGGAAGATGCTCTGGGGACCGCCCCTGTGCAGGAAGATGCTCTCGGCATCATCGGGGCTCCAGCTGGGCCGGAGTGGCACAGGCTGGATTTCAGCTCCCCACGGAGGCATTCTCTGCCACCTGTGCACCTGGAATGCCCCCTCTGGCCCCCCACACGCACTCACACACACACACACACACACACACACACACAGCCTACGCTGGGGCCACCCCATCATCCTTATTTCTTGCGTACTCCCCTGTAACTACCCCGCTGGGCTTTGGCTCCCGCCGCTACCTCTACTCGCTCTCCCACAGTGCCACGGGAATGCGCTTCCCTTTGCTGTGCCCGCCCAAGCTAGAAGCGTCAGTTCTTGGCGCCGAGCACTCACCAGACAGTGCCCCTGTGCTCCCAAACCGAGCCCCTCTTGTCAGCAGCTGCTCAGCTGTGTCACGGGCGTCTGGTCCCTCCTTGTACTACCAGCTCCCTGAGAACAGTCCCCATGTCAGGCGCTTTCCTCTGCCCCTCCCTCCCCAAAGCACAATGCCGGGCGCCCAGTCAAGGGCACAAACGGTTTATTGTAGACCTACTGTGTGTGGTGGGGAAGGGGGGCGCCAACCAGGGGATGCTGGCCTCAGACTCTCTCACTGCAGAGACTTCAGCTTCCCAGAGGTGTGATGAAGCACGTTGAGGAGAAAAATATTCTGTTCCACTTAATTATGCATTTTTATTTAAAAATAGAAGTCTTTATTAAAACAACAAAGCATAAATATTAAAGAATGTATTTAAATAACTTGTACGATTTAGTGCCAGCGTTCAAGGTGCAGAAACACTGAAACGCCATCCAGGGCCTTTTCTTTTTTTTTTTTTTGATCATTTTATCATCATTCCATTAACCTGGTCAGATTGTGTTTCTTAACCTAGGTCGGAGAAGAAGCAATCCTATGCTCTCCCTTCGCTCATTTTGTCTCAAAGGCAGCTAAGCCTCGTCCACAATTCCAGCAGGCTCTGGTCTGCCCCGGGCTTTCCATCAAATTGGAGCAAAAAAAAAAAAAAAAAGCTTTCACAGTATTTTTGCTGTGGGCTCTATGTAGGAAAGTTCCCCAGTTTGAAAGGGAGAGAAACTACTTCCAGGAAGAGCAAACATTTATCTAACACGCAGGCTGGACTCCGGTGGTCCTGATTCAACAGAAGACTTAGGATGAGGAAGCCAGGGAGGCCACTCCCCATGGGCTCACCCTCCTTCCACGAGCCCCTGCAAAATCCTGGGCATCCCTCTCACCCTTTCTCAGGGAAAAGAGAATGCCCCGGGTATGAGAATCTGCTTCTCGGGGGCCAGGATTTTCCACACATTTCTGATCAAGAGCTGGTTGTGGAAATGGAGGATCGGGCCCAGAACGTCCCTGCAAATAGAGTTCAGCCCGGAGGCTGGGGAAAGACGCCAGGGGTGGCCACCTGCTCTGGGGAGGGACGGCTGTCCCCTCCCAGGCCCCCCTGCTGCGAGGCTGACACCCCCACACCACCTTTCTGCAGGAAAGAGCGAGGAGACACGTCCACCCATGCACAGGGCTGCAGAGACCGTTAATGCTAAACTTCTGTCGTGGGACCCAGAAAATGGCATTACCGGCTTTGCTTTTTCCACGACCATAATTCACAGTTAATGTACATTTGATGTTTAATGTAGGAACCAGAGGTGACTTCAAACTTGCGGATCTTTTCTAAATAGTGTTTTAATCTAAGTCTCTTTCTTTTCTTTCTTTCTTTTTTTTTTTTGGTGGAGGTTCATACACTCAGTCCAGCAGACAAGAGGTGGGGGGCAAGGGGGAGGAGAGACAGCTAAGGTGTGAGGATCCGATGTGGGAGCGGGCTTTTGTTCCGCCTTTTATTGAGGTTTTACCTCTAATCTCTCCCTTTTTGATGCAATTTAAGATGAAGGAAATGAAAGGCAAGGCTGACTGTGAATGGTTTTACAAACAGGATGGCCGGGGGCCCTCAGAAGATAGTTTTGTAAGAGGCTTTGGGCTTCAGTCCCAGGAAGGGCCAGGTGGGGGCGGCTTTGTGTGGCGGGCGGGGCCCCGGAGCCTGGCTCTCTCCCAGAAAAACAGACCTCGGAGGGCCGAGTAGGGGCTGATGCCTGTGTGCTCACAGTGGCTTGCTTCTACCCACATCAGAGGCCAGACAGACTCCGGTGGCCAGACAGAGTCCTCGAGGGAGTTCCACCCCAGGCCCCCTAGATCCTGCGTCTTTTTTTTTTCTTTTTGGGTCACACCTGGCGATGCTCAGGGGTTCCTCCTGGCTCTGCACTCAGGAATTACTCCTGGTGATGCTCGGAGAGCCATATGGGATGCTGGGAATCGAACCCCGGGTCAGATGCGTGCAAAGCAAACGCCCTACCCGCTGTGCTACGGCTCCAGCCCCAAACCTGAGTCTTTTGTCCAACAGCAAGTACATGGTTTTCTCCTAGTTTTGCTTTTCTTTCTTTTTTTGTATTTTCCAGCCACACTTGGGTAAGTCTGAAGGTCGCTCCTCCCAGTGCCTGGGGACCGGGCAGTGCCGGCGATCAAACCTGGCTCTTTGCAGCCGCCGACCCAGGTTCAATCCCCGGTATCCCCTAGCGTCCACCGAGCCCCACCAGGAGTAATTCCTGAGTGCAGAGCCAGGAGTGACCCCTGAGCACTGCCAGGTGTGGTCCCCCCAACGAAACAAAGACACAGAGCTGAGACGAGGGGCGGGCCCCGGTTCTAGAACACACAGCCACACCAGGTGCGTCCATCCTGAGCCGCCCTTCCTCACCCCTCCTCTCTCCCTCACTGACCTGCCGACACTACAGTCCCTCCTCCATGGCAGGTGCTCCCGTCCGGGACCCTGGCCCCTGAAAGAGCGAGATCTCAGGGCCTGGAGCCCACCGCTCTGTGGGACAGGACTGATCACCAATATCCAGGGGCCCTTAGAAAGCCCCCACCTGCCCACTACTTACTGGCTGGGCGAGGCACTAAGCCTCGGCTTCTCATCTGTAAAATGGGTCTATAACTGGTGGTCAAAGCAAGAGGCGGTGAGGGACAGAGGCGCCTTTGATTATGACCCAGACACAGGGCCTCCTGGGGGATCATCTTGGACAAGCCCCAAGGTCTGGGCCCCCCGAGAAGGCACAACGGGAAGATCAATAAAAGCATATTTGTCAAACGTTCATCTCCATGATGGGTTCAGAGCGGCTCTCGGCAGCCACTGCGGCTTGCTGCCCCCTCCCTGTGCTCCCAGGATGTCGGGGCTAGAAGGGACTGGCGGGGGGGGGGTGAGGGGGTGGTTTCCGGGCCCGGACCCCACCTCTTGCAGGCCTCCTTCTCTGTTCCAGACCCTGCGGGCACATAGGTGACAGCTCGGTCACCGCTCACCCTGGCCCCCACGGCGGCAGGACGGGTGGGCTCCTGGGGAGGGGGCTGGGCCTGGAGCCTCTCCTTTCTGCCTCCTCCCGTTTGCCGTTCGCGTGCCGAGGACGTGGGCCGGACCTGGAGGGGCCTCCAAATGCGCCCGATAATTAAAACCCCCTCGGGCGGGGCCGAGCCCTCCCCCTGTGCCCCGCTCCCATTACCGGAGATGCAAACAATAAATAATTTAATAAGCCAGGTTGAGTAGCATCAGGTTCCCAAACAAAGTGTTTTAATTCTCCAGCGGGCCGGCCGGCAGCATTACTGTAATTCCATTTCCCTTCACTCGACTGGGCCTTCGGCTGCTTTTTAGGCTTCTCGGATTTCTCCCTCCCTTTTCCCCACGGGCCCGGACAGCTGCATTATAGCAGCGTGGCGGCAAGGCAAGGCTGCATGACATCACTCAGAGCTGCAGCCCGTGGCCCAGCGCCGTGGACTCATTAGCCCAGCAACCTGCCCTCCGCGTCCCTGGCCAGGGGACAGTGCTCACGTGGCTGCAGGCAGGGCCCCGGGGCCGCCCGCCCCCCCTCCATCCTTCCTGCTCCAGCCTTGCCTCTCAGCATCTCAGCTCAGCTCTCTGGCTGCCGAGGCAGGCGTGATCTAGAAGGGGCAGGAGGGGGCGTGGGGGGCTGAGCCTGGGCTTCCTGACCACGTGGCATCGAGTACTCCCTCACTGACCCGTCCCAGTGCCCGAGGAAGGTCCCCCTTAACTTCTGCTTTGCAGAAGACAAGAGGTCACCCCCACCCTGCTCAGCCCCCACCCCAAAGCGGGAGAGATCTCGCTGCCTTCCAGGGGACAGCCAGACAGGTTCACAGTAGGGCCTGGAGAGCTCCCCCTGCCCACTCCCCTGGCCTCCCCCTCCCCCCAAGTGTGATGTGTCACACTTGGCCCCGGACCCAGGGACAGCAGAGGAAGGAGCCGGGGCGCAGGAAACGCACCGAGGCAGCCCGCGTGCAGGTAAAGAGCAGGAAAGCATTGTGCTCCATTGATTACGATTTTTTTTTTCTGAATGTTGTGACATTTGCAGGAAGGCTAATTTATTCAAGCATGGAAATCTTTAAAAACTTAATTAAGTTATTTCTGTGATTTTCCATGCCTTATTGTTTCCAGTTCACATTTACTTTCATCCTGGTTAATAAAAATAAATAAATAAATAAATAAAGCTGGGGAGGGGGAGGGGAGAAAAAGAAAGGCCCCAGTGGCACTGGCCCTCTGGGACTGACTGGGGCGAGGCGTGCGCTCCTCTGCCACTCCCCCCCCCCCCGCAAAGGGACTCAGAGCAGGGGGACAGCTGAGGTGAGGAGCCTTTGCTCCTCCGTTAAGATCCGAGTCAGACTCCGTCTCCACAGCGCATGAAGTGGGCTTTGTGCAAACCCCCTTGCCCGCTGCCCTCGCCATAGGCCGGCTGCAAGCTGAGGCAGGTAAGAGTGGGGGCGGGGGTCTTCCCTTGGGAATGGCCGTGGGGCCCCTGGATCTTCCTCCCTCGCCACCGCCCAGCCGAGCTCTTTCACCCTGCGTGTGCTGCCCTCACGGGTGGGGCACGGCAGGAAGGACGGGAGGAAGCAGGGCTGGGGGCTCGCCCATAGTGCCCTCCCCTTTCCCCTGCACCCCCTCCCCATCCAAACTTGCCCTGGCTGGAGTTGAAGGGGTGGCTTTGCTGAAGCAGAGCCGAGTCAAGGGGGGGTGCAGAGAATCCCAGTGAGAAGCCTGAGCCCCCCCCCCCCGGGGCAGGGAGTGTGTGTAGGGGGGGGCGGGGGGGCGCGGGGGGGGGGTCCGGAGATGAGCGCAGAAGCTGCTCCGCAGAGAACCTCCAGTTCTGAGAAAGCCCAGAGCAGGTGCAGGGGCTGAATTGGGGTGTGTGCAGGCAGGAGAGGGTGCGGGGAAGGGAAGGCACACCACGGCCCAGCCGCTATCCCAGGAGGACCGAGCATTGAAGGGACCAACTTATTTTATTCAGGAAAAGAGCACCATCCCTCACCCCCCGCGTCAAGGAGAAAAGACAGACTCCAGAGCTTGGGAAAAGTTGGAGGAGGAGGAGGAGGAGGGGGAGGAGGAGGAGGAGGAGGAGGAGGAGGAAGAGGAGATGGAGGAGGAAGAGGAGATGGAGGTGGAAGACTTGGGGGAGGAGGAGGAAGAGGAGGAGGAGGAGGAAGAGGAGGAGGAGGAAGAGGAGGAAGAGGAAATGGAGGAGGAAGAGGGGATGGAGGTGGAAGAGGAGGAGGAGGAGGAGGAGGATGGGGGTGGAGATACCCCACCCCACGGAAGCCCTAGAAGAAATGCAGCTAGGTTCACTGCATCTTATCTGCCGCAGCTTTTCCTGCAAATGATCCCCACTCGGAAGGCCTCCTTCCAGCAGCCTCTCCTGGCGCTTTGCTCTTCACCCCAAAACTACCGTGTGGTGAGATATTGTTCCCACGAGGGCCGGTGGGACGCCTCCTTGGAGGCAGAGCAGATGACCTCATCTTACAGGACAGCCCATCTCTCCCCTGCTCGAAACCCGAAAGGGGTTTGACTTGGGGTTTGTCTGCCCCTGGGGTCACGCTGGCATCACCCCTACCAGGCGCCCCCACCCCTCCCCACCCACCCCCAGACATCTGCAATCTCACGACACGCGCACATATTATTTTTAAGTCATTAGTCTCTGTCTGATATTGTGAGTCGAGAACTTTAATAGGAGAAATTTATGGCTTGTCTCATCCAATCAACACGATAATTCACACGTGTGTGGAGCGTGCCATTCTCTAATGGATATGGCTTTCAGCTGGGTGTCGAGGGTTTGGGTGTTTGGATTTGCCTCCTTCCCCCCCTCCTCAAGTTCATTAGCTGGTCCCCTCGCTCTATTAGCAGAAGGCACCCACCTCCCGCCACCCATGCTGTCTGCTAACACAGCGGGCCTCCCAGTGGGTGGGCCGTCACAGGCCTGCAGGTGGCCTGCCGACTAATCTGGAGTGAAAGCCACCCCCAAACGCCTTTTCACCAAGGGCCCTGGAGGGCCCATTTGAACTTTATCAACAGGCCCCGAATGAGCATTTCCAAGCGAGAAGCACCGAAGGGTGTATTTACGCAGCCCTGGGTGGGCCTCGTGGGATGCGGCTCCCCGTCCTCCATTGGCCCCAGAGAAAGACCTAAAGCCCGGGTGCTCCTGCTCGGGCCCTCGGGAGGTTGGGGAGGGGGCGGCCAGCCTGGGTGGACCGGGCGTCAGCCTTTGCCAGGAGACCAAAGTGCCAGGGTTCAGCATCAGCCCATCCAACGCTCCTCCTTATCAGGGCTGGGCCGAGGAACAGGCCACAATGAAAGGCTAAAAACTGACAACGCCAGGCTGGGGAGGTGGGAGGGGGTGTGGGCGCTTGCCTGGCACGCAGTTGATCCTGCCTTGATTCCCGACACTGGGTCCACCCCCCAGCCCTGCCAGGAGCCAGCCCTGAGCACCACCGGGTGTGACCCCCAAACAAGCTTTTAAGACAAATTTGAAAAATAAATGAATTCCCTGGAGACGGAGCTTACGGCGGGATCGAGGGCACCTGTCGAGGGCCTATGTCCGAACAATGTGCCGCCCTGCCCTGCACGGCCTGTGCCCAGCCCCCAGCCCCACAGCCAGCGGCACCCGATCCTGCGGCCGGAGAGGGTGACCTCAGAGGGAGCTCCATCTGGGCCTGCCGGCTGGGGGCGGGGGGCTGGGTTTCTCCCTTGGCAACAAAGAAGTGGGTGCTCCCCGGCACCCCCGAGGCTCTGGTGCTCTGCAGCACCCCTGGACACACAGCCACAGTCCTCCATCCACGGGAATGGGGAGCACCAGGCCAGCTCTGGGGCGTCCAGACCCTTTGTCGCTCTACTAGGGGATCTAATTCCTGGTGACCCACATACCTCCTATCCCTCCCTCACCCCAGCTCCCACTAGCCCTCCTGGGAAGGGTCTCCATGACACCCCGGCTCTGGACATCACCTTTTCACCAGCACACATGGTCCCTGCTCTTGGCTGCCCCTTCCCCATCCCAAGACCTCCAAGACATGGGTGCCTGCTGGATGGCCCCCACTCCTCCTGATGCCCCTGCCTGAGCCTCACAGCCCCGCCCTGGGACAGAGCTTCTGATGCGGGTTGAGTCTGAAACACACACGCTAATGAGTTCCCCCCGGATGTCCGCTGGTCCAGACAGTGCCCCTGCGACCCGCCCCCCACCCCACCCCCACGTCGAGGTCTCCCCCTCTGGTGTCCTGGCAGCCCTAGGTACAAAGAACCAAATGACTTTTGGTGTCTGATGCTCACCCCTGAAAAGCCAACAGGACCGACCACCCTCATGCCCCAGGCACGGTTCCCAGAGGGTCTCTGCTCCCCACCTGGCCCTTGAAGCAGAGAGCGTCTCTCGTCTCTCTCCGCCCCATGCCTGTGGCCTTTAACCTTCTGCTCTCTCTTCCTCTCTCTTCTCTCTCTCTCTCTCTCTCTCTCTCTCTCTCTCTCTCTCTCTCTCTCTCTCTCTCTCTCTCTCTCCCTCTCTCTCCCTCTCTCACTCCTTCACATCCATCTCTGTCTGCCAGACTTGGACTTCCTCTGGCATCTCCCCATCGTCCTCATCCATCTAACCCTGCAGATACTTACATTTCTAAAGCCCGGCGTGATTTCTACTTCCTCCTCCGCCAGCGGGGGGGGGGTTCCCTCTCAAATTGGCTCACAGTCAGCTATGGGGCTGGCAGTGGGTGGGCTTTGTCCCTCCCCACCGTACCCCCATCCCCTCATTCCCCACGGAAGCATCTCTCAGGAGGTTGATTATTTACCAACCACCAAGAGTGGATTCCCCTCCTGAAGGAAGACCCCGACCATGTCCTGGACCACCTGCCCCGTCCGGAACAATCAAGAGAGAGCAGTGGACAGTCTGCCTCATACTGACCCTTGAGGAGCCTGAGCTGGCCTGAAGGCCCAGCCCGGAGTCCTTACACGGGTATGTATGTGCGAAACTCTTGGGCCAAGAGAAACGCATTTATATATATTCTTTGGGGTGCGTGTGGGGGGCACACCCAGTACTGCTCCGGGGTTACTCCTGGCTCTGTGCTCATGAGTCATGCCTGGCTGTGCTTGGGGGACCATACGGGATGCTGGGGGATGAGGTCAGCTGTGTGCACAGCAAACACCCTCCCCGCTGTACTATCGCTCCAGCCCCACGGGGACACATGTTCTCTTCACAATTTCTGTGTTTCTTTGCTCCTAAACATGAGCTCTGGGATCTGGGGTTAGAAAGGAAAAGGGGAGTGGTCGGGGGCCTGCATTTGGCCTTGGGCGGGCTGGCTTCCGTCCCAACTCTGGCACAGGTTGGCAGACAGACCTAAGATCACCAGCAAGTACCAGACCGCCCACAAGGTCAACATCCCCCCAACGAGAGGGGACTCACCTTCCCAGGCCACTGCTTGGCCGTTCTTGAGGACGACGCACTCAGTACCTCAGGCTCACACCTAGAGGGAAAACCGGGGGCGATGAGAACCTGAGTGGAGCCCACCTGGACTTGAGCCCCAAGGCCCAGCGGACCCCCATGGGTGGAGGCGTGACCTACCACCTGAGCCCCATCCATGCTCCCCCTGTCCCCGGCTGCCCGACCCGCAAACCCTCAGGGTCCTCAGCTTCTGCCCTGAGCAGTCGATGGTCCCCAGCACTTAACTTAAAAGCTTTGTGCTATGGGTTTGGTCTTGCTTTGTTTTTTAAATAGAAAAAATCCTATTCTTGCCTGTCCAGTGTTTTTCCAGCAAAAGAGCAAGTCAGCACTGAGAATTCTCCTTGGTCAGCAAAACCACTGTAGCAGCGGGGGGCGTCTGGGGGAGTCTGAGGAGGCCCTAGTGAGAAGGGAATCGGGGTGCTGGTGGGATCTGAGCCAGTTTCCGGGGCTCCCAGAGACCCCAGAGGAATAATTCTGTTTCTTGCCTCCTACACCCTCTCCACTCCTGCCACCCCATCCACAAGGGAGGCTGGAAGTCTCCGGAGATGTTAGAACCAGGGATAAATGATGCTCCTGGTCATGGTCCACACCAGTGTCCCCGGAGCTGCCACTGTCCCCAAACCATCTCTCGGAGGGTCGGCACCCCCAGAACCTCATGGGCATCTTTCCAAGCTGGGAGAATGTGGGTCACGTCTCCAGCCACCTGACGCTCCCAAGGTGTACTCTGGGAATGTCCCGGCGACAAGGACCGGATCCAAGAGTAGAGGAAGTACAGGCCAGGGTGGGCCTGCCCAGATGCCACTCTTCTCTCTGTGGGTGCCCCCGGCAGTGTGGCAGACAGACAGCACGAACCTGTCACCTGCCATCCGCACAGTGGCCAGCTCGGATGACTCAAGGCCTCGCCTTCTGGGACCCCTCTGGGCCCCTCTGGCCCCCAGTGCTCCCCCGAAGGAATCTAGGGGTTGGTCCTCTCTGGAGCAAGTGGTGGGAAGAAGATGAGCATTCCAGGGGGGCCAGAGGAAGAGCCGGCTTTGCCTGCCCCCCAGATCTGGCGCGTTTCTGAATCTCCTTGTGTGTGACTTTGCCCATCGCTCCTGGGGGGGGGGGGGGGCGTGCGGGTGCTTCTGAGAATGGTCCTGAGAAGCTGCACAAGGCAGTTCTGCAGGAGCAGAGGCGGAGCCCCGACTCAGTCTGCACCTAACCGGCACCATCACGGCTGGCGGATTATTTAAATGAAACTGTGGGGCTGATCAGTTGATCTAGCGCCTGGGGGGGGGGGGGGTGGGAACCCTGCACCTCCTCCAAGTACCTTTGGCCAAAACCAACCCAAATGTGTTAGAGAACCGGCTGATCCACATTGGCATTCCTCGGCTGCCATCGGCCCGCGTATGGAATACACTTTCCCAGGGTCTCTCGCCATTAACGGTTCCATTTCTGCTTTACATCAGGGGCTCTGCACGTGCTGGCCTCCGGGGTCAGCGTGCTTCGTCCTTACACCTCCTCATCAGCGAGCCCGGGCAGGGGCTCTGGGAGGAGGGGCCGTCCTTACACCTCCTCATCAGCAAGCCCGGGCAGGGGCTCTGGGAGGAGGGGCCTGTGGGGTGAGACGCTCCGAGTCATGGCAAAGCAGGCCTCAGGCGTGTCCCGCTGATACACACTCACGCCCTTGCCCTCCCTTTGTGTCCAGGCTCCAACCATCTGCCTTTCCCGTTTTCGTCTCCCCACCCAAGGCAGATGCACCAAGCTCCCGCCCCGGACACAGAGGAAGCCTCCGTGTTAGAAGATCCTGCTTACAGCAGCCAAAGCAGGAACCCGGCAAGATGACCTTCCCACTGGCAGAACAGCCAACGCTGGCGTGTGGGCGGGGAGGTGGGGGTGGGGGTGGGGGGTCCCTGTGCCACGGAGCTGCTGTTCTGTACTGTTTAGGAGCAGGGTGAAGAGGTAAGGAGCCAGCCTGTGACAAGACCCTTGGCACCCCGATTCCACCTCCAGAGAAGTATCCCAAGGAAACAGGAGGGATGTGTGGGACTGTTTGGTGGCACAAAGATGTTCACTGGTAGAGTTGACGATGGTGCCCAGGTGCCAACATGCAAATCGCCAACCACAGAACTTACTCTGTGACACACACATACAGACATTTAACTACTATGGAGTGATTTGCTTTTTATTTCATTCATTTATTTTTTTATGGGTTTGGGCCACACCCAGTGATGCTCAGGGCTGTGAGTACTCCAGGCTCTGTACTCAGAGTTCACTCTTGACTGGCTCAGGGGACCACGTGGGATGCTGGGGATCAAACCTGGGTTGGCTGCATGCAAGGCAAGCGCCCTACCCACTGTACTAGAGCAGAGAGGGTTTTTTTTTTTTAAGGTTATGGAGTAATACTTCCCAGGACAGGAATAATAGTGACGTGACATTGAGTGGAAAAGATGATTAAAATGCAAATAGAATAGAATTCTGACGTTACTTTACAATGTGAGTGCGTGGAAGATGGAAGGGAAAGTGCCCTGGAAGAGTCATCATGAGTTTCTTAGGGAATTTGGTTGTGAGTAGTCCGCTTTCTCCTGTGAGTGTTCTTGCTTTCTAGAACAAGCATGTGGGAGCAGCAGAAAAGAACAAGACCAGGCCAGTAAAAATAAAGCTTTCCTTTCCTCCTGGTCCAGGGCCCCAGCAGCCAAAGAGGGCCTCCCTCTCAGAAGCCATTCCCCAGGCCTGACGCATCAGGGGTCGCCGGGGGGAGGCTCCCGGTCCCCGTCTTTCTGCGTCCACTCCCTGAGAGCCGCAAGACCAAAGCTGCATGGAGCCGAGTTGGTCGAGTGGCCATGCTGGCCTGGCCTTGATCTCCCGCTGCCCCTTCTGTCCTGGGTTTTTTCCCTCTAAGCCTCCTGTCAGCAGGCGCCCCTCCTGTCTCTGAGGTCACGGCAGATTGATTCAACTCACTTCACTGTGGTTGACAATTTGCAGTGCCCGACCCCGACATTCTCCCCTGGTGCCGGGAGTTCTGTCCCTGCAATACCAACACCACCGATGGCGGCTGCCGGCGGCTGGGCAGCTCACCCAGCGGGTCTCTGTCCCTGTCCCCTTCCACCTGGCCCGTCTGAGAGTCACAGCTGCTTCTCTGGGGTTCTGCCCACCCAGGCGTGGCGGAGGGTGGGGTGGGACGGAAGGTCCTTGAGCATCAGCCGTGAGGCTGCTCAGTTCAGCACGAGACTCATCACCCAGTGGCCCCAAGATGCCAACGGGGCGGCCCTCTGCAGCAGCCGCCAGGACTGGGTGCAGAGGCAGGAAGCGAGACATCTCTGGGCCCCCTTCACCAGGCAGCCGAAGACTCGAGACTCTCGGGGTGAGGTGGGGAGGGTGCAAGAGGGCCCTTGAGCACGGAGAAAAATCAACAGCTCCGGGGTGGGGGAGGGGAAAAATCGCTGATTGTCCTTGTCTCCAGGATTATGTGTGCCCACCACGGAATTCCCAGGTTCTCTGACCGCAGCAGTTACTCCTAGCGGTCTACACTCGGGAATTACTGGCTCTACACTCAGGAATTACTCCCACCAATGCCTGGGGGACTCTATAGGATGCCAGGGATTGAACCTGGGTCGGCCACGTGCAAATTAAATGCTCCCCCCGCTGTGCTATTGCCCCATTGTTAGGGCTTAAACCCTGGGTATCCAGGAGTCCAGGGAATTAACCATCTCAGCCCCATTCCAGTGCTTGCAGAGGGCGGACCTCAGAGGGGCCTCCGTTTCCGGGGCGGGCTTCTCCAGGGGCAAGGGGCATCCTGGGCCTCTCCTTCCTCGGCCACACAGGCCTGTGGGTCCTGCGCTGTCTAAGGACAAGGCCCCTTTAGTGCCGGGCTCCGCCCCCCACCGCCTGACGTGGTGTGCGTGCAGAGAGCGCGGGGAGCGGCCAAGCCAGGTCGTTGGTTCTCTGACGGATGCCTACCCCTCCGGCAGGCTGGAAAAGGGACTCATTTAAATTGGGTTTCCCTGCCAGAATTGTCAGGCCTCAGTGGCCTTGGGAAATCACCAAGGAGGAAAGCCACCATTTATCCTCAAAGCTCTGCAATCCGCGCGGACCGCCACAGTTCGCCCACCCCCCACTTACGTCGGGCCCACCCCCTCTGCGCCTGCAGCAGGCCCAGCTCCATTCCGGGGCTCCCTGGGGTGCAGGAGAGGAGGGGTGTGAGCTGCAGGATGGGCCAACCGGGCATCAGTGAAATACAGAAACCCCAGGACCTGTCTACAGCCCCCGGTGTGCTGGAACGGCCTGGATGCGTTGAGGGCGGGCAGAGAGGCCGGCCAGTCGGAGAGCCCCGGGGGTGGGGCAGGGGGTCCCTCGGCAGCTCTGAGCCCTGACTCCACCTCTGTGGACGAGCCCCTGTCACTCTTCCCGGACCACTAAAAGGCTCCAGCTCCAACCACTGCTGAACGCTCACCCGAGGTGTCTGTGCCTATTCCCAGACTTCCTGGCGACAGGGCAGCCAGACCTGGTCTAAGGAAGCCCAACTTCCCCCTCCTTAAAAACAGCCGTTTGAGGTCGAGGGCCTCGACACACATGCCAGGCAACTACGGAGAGAACAAGAAAACTTGCAGTGGGCCGCCACGTGGCTGGGACTGGAGGGCTTTAAGCTAAGAGAATTAAGTCAGCGGGGGTGCGGGAGAAGGACAAACACCAGTGATCACCCGCCTGGGGTCTGCAGAGAAACGGAGCAAGAGCAGAGGCAGCCTGGAGCAATGGACAGAACCTGGGCCTGGAGGGCTGGAGCGGTGCCACAGCAGAGACGGCATTTGCCTTGCACGCTGCTGACATGGGTCCGATCCCCAGCATCCCATAGGGTCCCCCAAGCACCGCCAGGAGTAATTCCTGAGTGCAGAGCCAGGAGTAGCCTCTGAGCATCGCCGGGTATGACCCAAAAAGCAAAACAACAACAACAACAACAACAACAAAAAAAAAAACCCCAAAACCATTGGCCTTGAATGAAAAAATCAGAGACTACCAAGGGGATTTTCAGGGGGTGGGAGGGAGAGGAAAGCAAAGGAAGAGACAGACTCGAAGCTCCTGGTGGGCACTGGTGGAGGGTCTCAGAAACAAAGCCATGAGTGTTAACCCTGAGAGGAACAGCCTTGGGCCAGGTGACGACCCAAAGGGCTGAGACACAGGCTGTGCCGTGGGAAGCCAGTTCTGGCCCCAGCACCCCACGGTCTCCCTCGGAGGGCTGAGCCCCCTGCCATGTGGGGTGGGCTCCAAAATCACACGGGAGAGTGGGTTTGTGTTCTGGCTCTCCTCCTCCCCCGCTGAGACGGCACAGAGGCTCCTAGGGGCCCGCCCCATCACTCAGGTGGAGGGGGCCCTCTCTCGTCCTGGCCGTCTCCTAGCTTGGATTCTAAGTTTCCGCCGTTCCCGACCAGCGCGTGTTCCTGCTGGACCCGCCCCTCTCCCCTGCCTCCCAGCAGCCTGTATTTAGACCGTCCCCACATGGTTCGGGGCCATGTTCCTGGGAGCCATGGCTGTTCCAGGCGTCTCCAAGCCCCAGCTCCGTCCCCTCGGCCCGGCCGTTGGGGGAGACCCTTCACATGACACGGCTGCCCGTAGTCACCGCCCTGCTTCCCTGCGCCGCCCTCTGCGGCCGTGGACATGGCCGAGGCTGGTCGGCTGGAGCGGGGCCGGAGCTCCCCCATGCTCGGACCCCACGCAGAGCCTCACGGCGTGCTCGGGACCAGGCGGATCGAGGAGCGAGAGGACAGCTGTGCTGTGCCCATCCCTGGGGCCCTGGGGACAGAGAGGCCTGGGCGTGGGTCTAAGCCCCGCAGCTCACCAGCCCTACAGACACCCGCTGAGCCCCTCTCTCTCTGCCTGTTTCCACACCCACAATATACTCTTTCCCTGGCTTGGTCTGACCAGGGAATAGGAGGCTGGAAAGGGGCGCACACACAGTCAGCACTCACTCCATGGTGTCTGTGAGTCTTTTAAACACCAGCACCCATATCCGGTTGCCTTCGTGCCTAGCCCCCCTGGGACTGGCGCAGGGGGGAGATAAGACGAAGACTCCTGACTTTCCACCGTGCAAAGCTGCAATGCCAGGCAGGCCGTGGGCAACACCAGGAGAGATTGACTCAGACGTGTACAGGGGGATGAGAGGAGAGGGGACGGGGACACGGGGTGGGGCCAGCAGGGGGCTGGGCAGAGCCTCCGAGGGCAGTGCCAGGAGAGATGTTTTACAGAAGCAGTTACCCGGAGCAAGCTCGGAGAGGCTGGAGGGAAACAAAAGCGGTGCCTGTTATTTTCACCGACTGCCGTAAGCCAGGCCCTGTGCCCATGGGTTACGTCAGCTCTTGTCCGGGAGAGGTCAGGGAGGGGCCCGGATTGACAGGGAACAGGGGGCAGGCTCAGGTATCGAGGGGGCGGAGGGGGGGCCGCGCAGGGGAGAAACCAGGGCTGGATCTTGGCTCTGTCTGACCCCAGCACCAGAGGTCCCAGCCTGTACATGGGCCCGTGAGCTCGAGGGGAGGGATAAAGTGCCAACACGCCGTGCAGTGAGGGTCAGGAAGAAGGTTTGCAGAAGAGAGGGAAGAAATGATGGCGGGGGGTCCAGAATCCAGGCTGGACCTCAACTGTCATGGACCCCGGGGGGCACCACAGTGGCCAGAGTCCCATGAATAGTGACCTTGGGCACAGGCCCCTGCGCGGCTGCCACACCAGGGTATGCCCAGCTCTCACGGGGGCGCAGGACCTCTGGCACCTACTTGGGGGTCTTGGGGAACCTCCAGATTGACTTGGACTTCGCAGGAGACCTCAGCAAGGCCCGCACAATTGAAGACCTGGAGGATTCTCGCGCCTTCTCGGGAGCTTTGGCAAACTTATTATCCCAATCAATATCTGAGTAATTACAATCCCCTGTGATCAAAGGCGGGTGCTGTTCCCTTTCTCTGGCCTCTTTACAGGCCTCTCTTATCTGGGAAAAAGATTTCTTAATTTACTTTCCCTAAATGCCCCGCAGGCCCGCGTGCCAGGCAGCGAGCGCTGAATTCCCCCGTGGAACTTCCTCTCCTCCGCTGCCACCTGAACCAGCGCTAGCACGGGGAGGAACGAGGCTTTCGGCATGGGGGACCCCCGGAGACACGCCCCCCCCTGGAAAGAAGGGAACTGAGACTCTAGGGGAGCCAGGGAGAAGCGGACGTGGAGAAGGGAAGGGGGCCAGGCTGGAAGGAAGCAGGAGAAGGAAACAAGGGCACCCAGCACCCCGCTGCTCCCCACCAGCCGTCTGCATTCTACATCCGGTGCCCTGCCCAGAGACCCCCGGGCAGGCGAGTCAAGGCAGGGATGGGGGGGGGATGAGGAATTTTGGGGTTCTCATTCTGTTCCGAGAAAGGAGTCACTGAGGGGAAGAAATTTTAGCTGGCCTTTCTGAGACATGCCCGCCGCCCCTCACCCCTGCACTGTCCCCCACCCGGGCACGATCAGACGAGGTCCCATGTGGTGGGCCTGTGGGACGCCCCCACCCCCCAGCACTCCCCACCTCCTCTTCATTGCTCAGTGTCGTTTCCGGGGGTGGGTTTCCGGAGGGTGACACGGAAAAACCAGGGGCCGCCTCCCGCCGCCAGCCCGCTTTCTTGGGGGAAAGGTGAGGGGCCCCGGGGTGCCCCGCCCGGTCCTCCCCGACTCGCGATGATTTAAGAGGTTGCCGCGCTCCAGAAACCTCATTACCCCAAAGATTTCCGTTAAGTCTTGGCGGCCTCGCCTCTGAGGAGGTCCTTCCAAGAACGCCCCGGGTTTGAGTCATTACTCGCCGACCGCTTGCCGGGCGTTTATTGTATTTTTATGAGGGGGATGCTGTGAGGCCTAATACATTTCCAGGGAAAGGCTCAGCACCGGGACCCCCGGGGCCACAGGCTTGCAGCCCACACACACACACACACACACACACACACACACACACACACGTGACCTAACTAGGTCAGACCTGCTAGTGAGGAGCACAGGCGCCATCTCTACCCCGCCTGGACATTCCCACACATGTGCTCAGGCTGAGGGGGCCCTGCTCCTGGGCACTCCGGCTCCAAGGCAGCCCTGCTTCCCGCCTTCCCCAGCTCCCTTCCCTCCACCCTGGAGCCTCTTCCTTCTGGAGCCTGCGGACTCCTCTCACCAGGAAAACTTGCATGTCGTCTCCCACGAGGCAGGAAGCAAGATGTCCATTCCCGGGACAGCACTGGGCCCCCCAACTCTGCAACGACCAGGCACGCCTCCAAGCTGCCAGAGCCATGATCAAGCGCTGGTCGGCCAGCCCAATGTCCATACGGGAATGACCATCTCCTCCTCGGCTGACATGCTCCTAATGCTTGTGTGTGTGTATGTGTATATGTGTGTGTGTGCGTGTGTGTATGTGTGTGTGAGTGTGTATATGTATATATGTGTGCATATGTGTGTATGTGTGCGCATGTGTGTATGTGTGTGTGAGTATATATGCGTGTATGTGTGTGAGTGTGTGTATGTGTATATATGTGTGTATGTGTGTGAGTGTGTATATGTATATATGTGTGTATATGTGTGTGAGTGTGTGTATGTGTGTATGTGTGTGAGTGTATGTGCATGTATGTGTGTATATGTATATGTGTGCATATGTGTGTATGCGTGTGTGAGTGTGTGAGTGTATGTATGTATATATGTGTGCATATGTGTGTATGTGTGAGTGTGTGTGTATGTATGTGTGAGTGTGTGTGTGTGTGTGTGTGTGTGTGTGTGTGTGTGTGTGTAGGGCCCATGGCTTTTTCCTTACCTGAGAACCAGGCAGGGAACAGAGCTGTGAAGTCACCGCCACACAGTCTGTGGGAAACAGGGCTGAGGGTGGGGGGACGCGAGATGGGAGGTGGTGGGGACTCTGCCTGGAAGCGCCAGCACAGGCCCAGGAGGAAGCCGGGGCAGCTGTCTCTCTGCCGGTGCTGACAGCAGACGTGGTGGCCGCAGCCTGGGTGGGAGGAAACGGTTAGTGTTAACTGGAGATGGTCCCTCGGCTTACCCTGTGCTCTCTCAGAAGGGCCCAGGGCCAGGACACAGCTCAGGGGGCAGCACAGGGAGCCAGCGCGTGGTGGCTGGGGTTGGATCCCCGCATGGGCCCCGGCAGTCGGCCACAGCGGCAGTGGCCCTCAATGACTCCTCAACCTGTATCCGCGGGCTTGAGCGCGGGAAGGAAGGGCCCCTCACCAGGACAGGGTTCTCGCCAAAGAGGACCCCTGGAAGGACCCTTCCTGGTCAGCCTGGACATTTGGGTCTCTCCAAGGATTCCTTGTTCTTCTCTCGTTGCTCCCACACCCCCCCGCTCCCTCCTGTCTCTCGCTCCTTCTCTCTCTTCCTTCCCCTTCCTGCCTTGCACCCAACCTTCCTCCCCTTGCAGGGCACTGGAATCCGGACACCCACCAGGGCCTTGCCCAGGCTGACCTCGGGACGCTTCCTTCTCAGCAAGGCCCAGCCGGCAGTGGGGGTGTAGAGCCCCAAGCACGGTGTGCCCCCGAGACCCTCCGGCCTGAGCACCAAGGCCCTCCCTCCCTTCGTCTCCTCCTTTTCTTCTCCCCTTCGCTCTGACCTTCTTGGTTTTTTCTACTTCTGACCTTCTAGTTTTTTGTTGGTTTTTTGTTGTTGTTGTTGTTTGCTTTTAGCATGTTGGGGTCACACCCTGCTGTGCTCAAGACTTACTCCTGGCTCTGTGCTCAGTGATCACTCCTGGCAGGGCTCAGGGGGACCCTGCGGGATGCTACGGGGATAGAATCCGGGTCAGCTGCCTGCCAGGCAAGCGCCCTCCCCGCTGCGCTATGGCTCTGGCCCTCCCACTCCATCTCACATCCCCGAGGAAACCGCCCTCACTCCACAGGGGCCCTTGCCAGGTGGAAGCGTGTTCCTTCGTGGACTGATGGCTGCATCCCACAGACCCTATTGACCAAGGAACGCTTATGCCCAGAAGCTCCTGGAAGGCTTCCCAGACCATACGGGCCTTGGACGAGGAGTCTAAAGAGAAGGATCGGATAGAGAGAAGCAGAAAGAGCAGGGAGGGAGGGAGCCCAGTCTCAGTCCTGCCCCTTCCCCATGGGCAAAGCCGGCACCTCCCTTTTCCTGTTTCCACACCCCAGATCCCAGCTCTGGCCACAGCCTCCCTCCCATCCGGCATCCGGGCAGGAATCTGAAGGCACAGAATTTCAAAAGGATGACGGCATCACAGGAGCGGGGTATGGAAGGCCCCGGAGAGGCCCTCCTTGATGCGACCACATGCTGAGATGTTCAATAGTCTTGTCCCTGGAGAAACACAAACTCAAACAGCCAACGTGACTCCACGACTCTCGTTTAATGCTGCCTTGGGGGTCCTCGTGCTGGGGAGAGAGGGGACAGGTCATGTCTCCGCCATCAGGACTGAGAATGGCTTTGGGAGCTTCCCACTGAGCTGACTGGATTCCTGTCATGTGACCTTTTCTCTTCATCCCCGTGCAGGTATGTGCCACAGGAAATGAACTTGTAGGCACAAGTACCTGGGTACCAACGTCTGTGGAAACTCTGCTCATGATCACCAGAGACGGGAAACAACCCCACAGTCCTAGAGGCTGTGAACAGACATACCGTCGGCCCCCTCGACGCCAGCAGAACAGACACTGACACAGACCTAGGAGCCGAGGGACTCTCCCACTGGCTGTGCTGGGTGAGGCAGGCGGGTTCCTTCGCTGGAGAATGGTCTCAATCAGCTCTTCTGATTGAGATAAGCTACAGGCTTATCTTGATTGAGGTACGCTACAGGCTCAAGAATTACTGGGCAAAGGGGCCGGAGCGATAGTACAGAGGGAAGGGCACTAGCCTTGCACACGGCAGACCCAGGTCCAGCCCCTGGTGTCCCATAGGGTCCTACAAGCACCACTAGGAGTGATCCCTCAGTACAGAGCCAGGAATCAGCCCTGAGCACTGCAGGGGGGGGGGCAAACCCCCTCCCCTGCTCAAAACAAACAAACAGAAAGAAAGAATTGTCAGGGGAAAGCCTTAAGGAGAGGGGAAAGGAAACATGGGAATTTGGGGATCTTGATGGTCTGTACTTTTTAATTTTTCTTTTTGGGTCACACCCGGCGATGCACAGGGGTTACTCCTGGCTCATGCACTCAGGAATCACTCCTGGTGGTGCTGAGGGTGGGGGGAACCATATGGGATGCTGGGGATCGAACCTGGGTTGACTGCATGCAAAGCAAACACCCTACCCATTGTGCTATCACTCCAGCCCCCTGGTCTGTACTTTTGTTGTAGTGATGACCTCACTTGATGTGTGTGTGTGTGTGTGTGTGTTTTAAATAGTCCTCAAACTGTACACTAAAAAGCATTCATTGGACTCAAAGGAAAACAGACCCAAGGTGGGGCTGGAGAGATTGTACAGTGGGTAGGGAACTGATCCCGCACACAACCAACCCAGGCTCCACCCCTGGCATCCCACCTTGTCCCCCGAGCTACAGAGCCTGAGTGTGGAGTTAGGAGTGACCCCTGAGCACTGCCAGGGGTGACCCTAAACTCCCATGTTTTGAATTGCGGTATCATGGTTTATGGAAGGATTGAAATTATTATTCAGAGCTCCCATGCTACTGTACAGACATGTCCCCGCCCCCCGTCCCCTCCCCCCACCCCATGGCAGCCACGAGGTTTGTTTTCATGGCCCATTGCCTATCCCCGTGCTCTCATTCCTTAGACTCCGCGTGTGAGGACTCCCTGCTGGAGACAGACAGAAGCCAGGGGTTATCAGCGCAAAAATGATTATCCCCATTTTACAGATGAAGAGTACAGAGCACTCAGGAGATAGATGGACGCGCCCAAGGCCACAGAGCTATCCATGGAGCCTGCTCTACGCCACGAGGCCACACATCTGCCCACAGTGGGGCCGTTTCTGGATTCCTGCGTGCGCATGTCGGATCTTTACCAACTTGGATCCTGCACAGACTAAATCACGAGCATCCGACTTGTATCAAATACACGAGAATGCCCTGGAGAGGGGGATCCCTGAAACAGCCTGACACAAGAGCAGGGGGCCGAGAGAGAAGGCCTCCTTCTGTCACTCATGCTTCCACTCAACACTCTGGGGGTGCTGAGCGCTGAGGGGGGTACACCCGCACCTCTGCACAGCCCACATGTGTGCGACCACCCGCCATTCCATTCCCAGTCCCCAGAGCTCACGGGGCCTGGAACCAGAGGCCATGTGGGCCCTCTGCTAGCTGTGTGACCCCAGAGGGCACCACTGTCCTGTAATCCAAACGCTGACGCATCCTTTGGATACGGACACGGAAATCGGAGATGCTTCTTCGCCTGCATGCTGAGGGGGTGAGGGGGTGGCTGGTCTGATCGTTGGTCAATCTGTTCCCGCCGCCCCCACCAGACGGGGGGTGGTTCAAACACTGGAGCGTCTACCTTCAGCCCTGACGTTTTAATGATTCATCACTCACTCCTGACAGGGCGCTGTGTCCTTCTCACACACTTCTAATGGGGCGCTGGGCACAGGTCTGACTGTGGTCACTGACTGAAAGGCCAGGGAAGAGCCTAGAACGGCGAGAACCTGCCAGGACTGGGGCCTGCGTTTAAAATCCCGCGAGAGCCGTCTCCCAGGAAGAACAGACGCATTTATTCTCTGGGCTCCAGGGCAGAAGAAGACGAAGCTTGCAGATTTTGCAGGAGGGAATGAAACTGTCCGGTAGCCACGCTTTGCCAGCAGAGAAGGCGCCACCTGAGAAATGACCGACTTGCCACCCCTCTCGGGTCACCGGGCCGCCACGCCGGGACCAGGTGTCCAAGAGGCCAAAGCAAAGACCCAGCATGCAAATGTGGGGTCCCGTTTCCCTCCGGGCAGCGGGGCACCTCCGTGGAACATGTGTAGGAAGAAGCAGACGCTGGCAGAGACCGCTGGGCCCCGTCCACCTTCCCTCTGGTCTCTCTCTTGGAGAAGGGCCGGAGGAATGACAGGCCCCTCCCAAGGGCAAAGCCAGCCGCCGAGAGCCGGCCCCACCCGCCAGGCCTGCGTGGAGCAGGGGAGCAAAGGAGAGCACAGCCTGCCCTCCAGAAACGCAGACCTATTTGGATCCTGACTGAGGTCCCTTGGCAATAGATGCACACGCCCATCTGCCGTGCTGGCATCGTGCCCCTGGTGCGGGCCGTGCTGCTTCCTGCTGCTGGGCCTAGGTGCCAGCAGAGGGGACTGGGCGGGGAGGTGTCCGCCCCCCAACAGCACAGAGCACGGGCCACGCCCACGCTCCCCCCGTCCCTCCCGCTCCCCCTACCCCTCGTCTTCCAGCCCCTCTGGGGACAAGGACGGGCAGAAAGTGCCACCCGAGGGTGGAGGCCCGGGAGGGGCTGGGGCTGCCAACTGAACAGGCCTTGCCGCATTGAGCATGTGACAGAGCCAAGACCACCCAAGGAACAACCAAATGGACGCTTGGATGCAAAGGCCCAGGGACCGACGCTGCCCGCTCAGAGGGGCCCCCCGAGGGGTCTGGCCAGTCAGATGCAGAGCCAGGAAGATGCAGGATCTGACTGGGCATGGCGGGCACCTGGCCTTCTCCCCGTCCCCAGGAATCCTGCAGGGGAAAGGGCCGCCCCTCTCTGTGCTTGGGTGGAGTGTCAGAGCCCAGGGTCAGCTTTGTCTGCTGGGCACAGGCACGAGGCCGGGCGCCTGGGGCGTGCACGAGTCCGCAAGTGCCTCGGTGCGTGCGTGCCCGCACAGACCCACGTCTGCCGGAGGGCGGGCTACAGATCATCGCGTATTGCTGAGGCTGCAAACACACACACACACACATACACACACACACACACACACACACACAGAGGCCAGGCAGCTAATCCAATCATTCATGCTTCCCTTGTTCCAACTCTTGGATCTGATAGATAAAAATACCCAGGCAAATGACCAGTTTCATGGACTGTTTCCTCTTTTGTCAATACGAGGAATTGTGAGCTGTCATCTCGTCCCTCCTCTCCGGAGAGAGAACTCAAATATTTATGGCCGGCTTTTATAACGCTAATTGTATTTCTAATTGTTTTTTCCCCCCTCGCTGCGGCACCCGCTCCCCTCGCCCCGTGACGAAGGGCTGTTCCCGGGTTTATGAGGAGTGGCCTGTCACAGATGAAATTCAGAAGAGGCCGGGAAGGCGGCGGCCACATTTCCTGCTTAGCGGGCTGCTTCTGTCGGGAGGCCCGGGCTCTGGCCGCTGGCCAAAGGCGCACGCGCAGGCCCTGCAGAGCCGATGGAGTGGGCGCGCTCCTCTCCCTCCAGAGATCTGGAAGTCGGGGACGTAGTCAAGGGCATCTCTGGAGCTGGCATCCTTCAGCTGCAGCCCCAGGCCGGGCCCTGCCTCAACCTCTCCACGGAGAATCGCTCTGAACGCTCCCCACCTGGCTCCACCTGTTTCTTGAGTCACCGGCTCGGCAGAAGGCCCCTCCCTAGTTAGCTCTGGATTTTAAAAGCTCTGGACACTGATTGTGGGGGTTAGGGGAGGGCTGCCGAGCTGGGGCGTGCAGGGATGAGACTGGGATGGACAGTGGTGGGTCACGGTGCACAGGAAGTGGGCAAGCTGAGAGATCTGGCGGTTCGGTTGTTCACCACATTAATTTCCACAACAACCGGATGGGGCCTCTGCGGCGAGCCTGGCCCTCCTTCCTGAGAGCTGGGACCCCTCCCCACCGGGAGCCCTTGCAGGGCCTTATCTCTCTCCTGCCACATCGGGGTGGGAGCACCCCGGGAGCCCGCCAGGGAACCACCAGGACGCCCCCATCTCTGGGCCCTCCTCACCCCAACTTGCCTCGCTGGTATTTTGAAGGCTCTGGACCAAGTTGGCAAGAGCTTGTCTCTGGTCCACACCCTTGGACACACTGACAGAGCCACCCCCCTTGCTTGTCCGGCTCTGCCCATACAGGACAGCTCTGCCCATACAGGACAGGCGTGCGAGCCCTGGCGTCCGTTATTTTGAGAGTCCTCTGGGCTGGCGCAGGCCGTGAGCGACGCTTGAGCCTGGGTGAGAGCAAAACGGTTCCTCCTGGCTATCACAGAGCCTGGCTCTTGGCCCGGCGTCCCCCGGCCAGGGTCACTGGGAAGTGACCTCGGGAAAGGAAATGAGGTGTCTTGGTCGACTGCCACCCCTTTAAGGGAGGGCAAGGAAGAACTTCTACAAATCCTGGAGGGTGTTCCCTGGAGGAGGAGACTGGGGTGGGACTCACAGGGACCCCCCCCCCCCCAGAGGTAAGGGGCCCAAGACCGTAGTCAGCCGGAGTCTAACTGTAGGGCGAGCTGACCCAAGGGGCATCTCTAGCTACTGGGAGCATGTGTGACCCAGCCCAAGGGACCCTCAGAGCCACTGAGCCAGGGAGAGTTCAAAGGGCAGGGGTGGGGGTTAGTCTCTGCACCCTGCCCCACCACCCCAACACGCCCCAGCACCTCCCAGCGTCCTCCCACGGTTCTTCTGAGACTCTCAGTTCATCTGTGAGTGTGGTGGTGCGGGATCCCCTTAAGGTGAAGTGGGGAGGGAGACGGAAGCGGCCCCCACCCCCTGCCCCAGCTGGTTTACATAAACAGACATTAGTCACCAGTTCCGTTCCTTCCCGAGGGCTGGACGAGCAGAGGCGGCCACACTCGACCGTCTCGTGACCTTGGGCCTCGACTCTCTTTCCTCTCTGAGATTTTTACTTCCTGACAGGTGAATTGGTGATAACAAGATGCAGCTACTGGGGCTGGAGCGATAGCACAGCGGGTAGGGCGTTTGCCTTGCACGCGGCCGACCCGGGTTCGATCCCCAGCATCCCCTAGGGTCCCTCCAGCACTGCCAGGAGTGATTCCTGAGTGCAGAGCCAGGAGTAACCCCTGTGCATAGCCAGGTGTGACCCAAAAAGCCCCCCCCCCCAAAAAAAAGACACAGCTACTAGGATGAGCCAGAGAACACAAGTAACACTAGTCAGAAATCCTAGAGGCCTTGAAGTCGGGTGAGCTCTGAAGTGCATTTCCGCATAAATGGTTGTGTACTGATGAAGAGACAGAGGGCCAGGGAGGCTGACGGGCCCACAGCGACTGGAGCACCGGAGCCAGAGTCCAGCTGGGTCCTACCGCCGGGAGGTCCTTCATTCCCTCCTGCTCTCCACGGAGGTACCTGCTCCCCCTGACCGCCCTGGCTTGCTGTGCAGACCTGCTGGCAGCCCTCCCCATGCCCCCCCAAATATGGAAGGGAGCAGGGAGAGTGACATCGATTTGAGCGGTGCTGCTTACATCTGCCTTCCCTCGGGACTTCACTTGAGTTCTCCAACATCGATCAGCACGCAGCGCTCTCCTGATGGAGTGAGCACGGGGGCCCCTCAGGTATCGACCAGGACTTAACAAATACACCCCTCCCGACACCCAAATCGGCCTCAGGCCACAGGATCCACAAGCGCGGGCCCCGCGGCCCCCACTCCCAGCTGGGAAAGCCGAGACCTCTCCCCAGAGCAGAACTCATGAGGTGGGGCCCTCAGAGCTCCCCTTGCTGACCTGAAGGCAGGAGTGATCCATCTAGGCCCCGCTGAGGCAGGGGGCAGGGGTGTGTGGAGCACGGAGAGGCACCCCTGGCCTCCCGGTCTCTGAGCACGCCCCCCCCCTGCCCCCCATATCCCCCAGGTCCCTCTAGGCAGAGTTGGTGGAGCCAGCCTACCTGAGGCCGTTCAACTCAGGCGACCCCTCTGCGGGTCAGCCTGGAACCGTCGCTGTCACCCTTTCTCCACCGCCCCCACCCCCCACCTCCCCAGCTGCCTGGCAGCAGCTGCTGACCTCGGTCACTAGCCAAAGAAACTGGAGTAAGGCTCGGGGAGTTGGGGCCAGGGGTCAGCAGGTGGTCAAGAGGGGCCACCCTCAAGGGGTCAGCAGGTGGGCTAGAGGGGGCCACCCTCAAGGGGTCAGCAGGTGGGCTAGAGGGGGCCACCCTCTAGGCTCCAGACCTTTCATTGACCCTGCAGGGACATTCCAGGGGAGGCCCTAACCTGCGCTCTGATCTCCCCAGCCCTCTGAAACCAATCTCTCTCTCTTTCATTACAATTTTGTATCGCTGGTGTGCATGTGTGAGAGTGTGTGCGTGTGTTTGTATGTGCGTGTGTTTGTGTGTGTTTGTGTGTGTGTGTGAGAAAGTGTGTGAGAGAATGTGAGAGGCTGTGTATGAGAATGAGTATGTGTTTTGGGAGTGTAAGTGAGAATATGTGTGTGGAAGAATGTGTATAAGAATGTGCTTATGTTGCGGCTGGAGCGATAGCACAGTGGGTAGGACGTTTGCCTTGCATGCAGCCGACCTGGGTTCGATTCCCAGCATCCCATATGGTCTCCTGAGCACTGCCAGGAATAATTCCTGAGTGCAGAGCCAGGAGTGATCCCTGTGCATCACCGGGTGTGACTCAAAAGGAAAATAATCAGAGTGTGCTTATGAGAGTGTGTGTATGTGAGCGTGTGAGAGAAAGTATGTGTGAGAATGTGTGAGAGAATATGTGTGATAACGTGAGTGTGTGTGAGAGAGAGAGTCCAGGTGTGAGAGGATGTGTGAGAGTGAGTATGAGTGTATATGAGAGTGTGTGTGTGTGTGAGGATGTGAGACAGTATGTGTGTGAGAGAATATGTGCCTGTGAGAGAGAGGACGTGTGAAAGAATGTGTATGGGTGAGTCTGTGTATGAGGGAATGTGTGCGAGAGAGAGTTGTATGGGGTGAGTGTATGTGTGCTCTGAGTATGTGCCAGGGTAAGTGTATGTGTGAAAGAGAATATGTGTGCGTGAGGGTGTGTGTGAGAAGGATGTGCGAGAGAGGATGTGTGTGTGTGTGTGTGTGTATGTGTGTGCCTTCTCCAAATCACAATAAAATAAACCTGGTAAAGTAAAACAACGTGGAATATGTGTGCGTGAGGGTGTGTGTGAGAAGGATGTGAGAGAGAGGATGTGTGTGTGAGTGTGTATGTGTGTGCCTTCCCCAAATCACAATAAAATAAACCTGGTAAAGTAAAACAACATGGGAGATGGAGGAGAACCTATGGCTTGTCTTCTTCATACGGGTCTGAGAGGGAGAATGCTGCTCTCTCGGGGGGCGCCCAGTAGCATCCCACCTCTCTGTCATAGTTCCTTCAGGGCCTGCCAATGCCAAGCTCCTGGGCATCTCCGGGGTGCAGGGACCCCAGGCCCGCCTCTGAACAGAGCCACAGCCCAGGAGGGGGGGGGCGGGGAACAGTCACTCATCTTTGCCTGTGCCTGCCCAGCAGGGATGCCCCTGTTTGCACCTGGCGACAACCCGCCCCCACGGCCTCCTAAGGAGCCACACACGCGTTTGATTGAGTAGAGCTGTAAGCCCCAGCCAGGCCGAGGGCGGGCGCAGCAATTACCTTGGATGAGGCTCCCCCCGGACTGACCGCCTCCCACACAAGAGGGTCTTTCATCAGTGCTCAGCACTGGGCCACGGGGGAGGGACTCGGTGCGGGCACCCCTGCACCTCCTTCCTGGCCCTGCCCCGCCTCACCCCAAGAGCGGGCCCAGGAGGGCCGGCGGGCCGGCCGGTGATGCTGGAGACGGCTCCAGTGCCTCTTGGCTTCCCCCAAGCTCTGGCCTGCGCCCAAGGCGGAGTGGAGGGAGGGCTGGGGGAGAATACAGAACTGCATCCTGCAGGCCCTTTTTTTTTTCAAGTTTATGACACACCCAGGGAAGTGGAGGAGAGAGGCTGAGGGGGAGGGGAGGAGGGGGGAGAGGGAAGGAGGAGGGCAAGGGGAGGAGGGGAGGGGCGGAGGGGAGGACGGCTCCCCTCTTTACTGGGGAAATTGCTACATTTTCTAATCACAAGTAACTAGAAAACAGCTGAACCTTAGAACTTCAGACTTCAATCAAAGTCACTCTCCGAGAGGAGTAGGTGGCTCGCAAAGGCCAGGAAGTAAGGAAGGAGGGATCGGAAGGGAGCACTTGATCTGGAATTAATCAAGAGATTAATATTAGAAAAGGTAGTGGCGCCCAGGTGGCAGGGGCGTGACGAACCTGGGGGGTCCCTGAGCCAGGCTCAGCCATTAGGGACCCCCCCAACAGAAGGGGTCCCGCTGTGCCACAAACACCCCCACCCTGCGCGCACACACGCAGCCTCCCCTCCCGCTGCCCCCCCTTCTCCCGCACAGGCCGGTGGCGTGGGTGGGGACATCTGTCCCCAGGGACAGTGTGGAGTGACAGCACCCACCTTCCCGGGGGCTTGTTGGGTGGAAAAGAGACGCAGGGACTCTGGGCTGTCAAGCCCTTCGCCAGCACTGTGCTCATTTAAACGAAAAAACCCAAGTAGATTTATTCCCTGGTAGACGGACACACTCCAGTGCTCCTGCCAACTTGCTTTGCAACTTTGTACACAGCAGATCAATGTGTGCAATTTAGGAAGCGGGAGATGAAGACTTCTGTGAGAACCGGGGGGCGGGCTGGCAGCCGGGTCTCTCTCCCTCCCTCCCTCCCTCTCTCTCTCTCTCTCTCTCTCTCTCTCTCTCTCTCCACTCACCTCTCTCTCCTTCTCCTTCTCTCTCCTCTGTCCTCTCTCTCCTTCTCTCTCTTGCTCACTTTGTCTCTCTCCTTACTCTCCTCTCTCTCCTTCTCCCTCTCTCTCCTTTTCTCTCTCCTTCCCTCTCCTCTCTTCTCTCCTCTTTCTTTCTGTCTCTCCTTCTCTCTCTGTCTCCCTCCTCACTCTCCTTCTTCTCTCTCTCTCCCTGTCTCTCCTTCTCTCTTCTCTCACTTTCTCTCTCCTTCTCCCAATCCTCTCTCCCTCTTCTCTCTCTTTCTCTCTCTCTTCACTCACCTCTCTCTCCTTCTCCTTCTCTCTCCTCTGTCCTCTCTCTCCTCTCTCTCGCTCACTTTGTCTCTCTCTCCTTCCCTCTCCTCTCTTCCTTCTTCTCCCTTTCTGTCTCTCCTTCTCTCTCTGTCTTCCTCCTCACTCTCCTTCTTCTCTCTCTCTCCCCGTCTCTCCTTCTCTCTCGCTTTCTCTCTCCTTCTCCCAATCCTACCTCCCTCTTCTCTCTCTCCTCTCTCTCTCTCTCTCTCTCTCTCTCTCTCTCTCTCTCTCTCTCTCTCTCTCTCTCTCTCTCTCTCTCTCTCTCTCTCTCTCTCTCTCAGGGTGAGGTTGGTCCCCAGCCCCAAGCGTTGCATAAGCCTCATGTATAGACTGTCACCATGACCAAGTCCATGGAAAATTCCACTTGCATGCCCCGCCCTGCCACGTCTCCCCCAGGACTCCTGAGACCCCCCCCTCAGCCTTCCCCCAGCCCCACACCCCTAGGAGCTCCCCAGTCCTGCAGACTGGCAGAAATTTGGGGATAGGTGACATCGTGTTGAACAAACACAAATGCTATTTGCCTTTCCTCTCCGTCTTCCAGACTATTCTTAGAGGACTTAGGGAAAAAAAAAAAGTTTAACGTGGCTCTTCCATGGAGGGAGGCGAGAATCCGCTATCTTTTAGGGAGAGATTCTGGAGGATCTCTACCCACCTCCTCTCGACTCCTCGGCTTGGAGACGAGGCTCGAGGGGAGGAAACTGGTGTTTGCCAGCGGATGTCGAAACAAAGTCCCCCAAAAATCCATCTGCGTGGAGTTGGCCATGAATCCGCCCCCCCTCCGTGAACACGGCCAGGGTGCTGCCACTTAGACGCACACCCTTGGTACATGTTTCTCTGCAGATGAGCATGGTGCCACCAGGCCCTCGGGGTCTTCTGCTTTGGCACAGAGGAAACGCAAATTTAGGAGGCAGACATAGTGCCTGCCCTTGTGGGCAGACCTTCCTGCCAGCCCGCCTCACCCCTGCCCACGTCCTCAAACCACAGGCACAGAGGCTGAGAACTGGCCGCACGAAATGCCTTGTCCAGGCTGAGACGTCATGGGGGCAATGGTTCTAGGGCCCAGAGCCTGCAGCTGGCACCACCACTCCTGCCTGTCCGTGCTGGGGAGGCGGAAGGAAGAGGAGGTACTCAGCACCCCTCCCCCAGCCCCTGCTGATCTGGATTCAAATCTGAGCTGAGTCTGGCTCCTGCACTGGCCTTTGGCATGGCGGGGATATGGGTAGTTCGCATCACTTTTCTCCTCAGTGAGGGGGGTCTGGTACCCGGGGACACGGGTGCTCTCAGCATCCCTTTTCTCCTCAGCTGAGAGGTGTCTGGTACTGGGGGACACAGGTACTCTCTACATCCCTTTTCTTCTCAGCTGAGGGGGGTCTGGTACCCGGGGACACGGGTGCTCTCAGCATCCCTTTTCTTCTCACTGAGGGGGGTCTGGTACCGGGGGACATGGGTGCTTTCAGCATCCCTTTTCTCCTCAGCTGAGGGGGGTCTGGTACCGGGGGACACAGGTACTCTCTGCATCCCTTTTTTTCTCAGCTGAGGGGGGTCTGGTATCCGGGGACACGGGTGCTCTCAGCATCCCTTTTCTCCTCAGCTGAGGGGGGTCTGGTATCCGGGGACATGGGTGCTTTCAGTATCCCTTTTCTCCTCAGCTGAGGGGGGTCTGGTACCCGGGGACACGGGTGCTCTCTGCATCCCTTTTCTCCTCAGCTGAGGGGGGTCTGGTACCCAGGGACATGGGTGCTCTCTGCATCCCTTTTCTCCTCAGCTGAGGGGTGTCTGGTACCGGGGGACACAGGTACTCTCTGCATCCCTTTTCTTCTCAGCTGAGGGGGGTCTGGTATCCGGGGACACGGGTGCTCTCAGCATCCCTTTTCTCCTCAGCTGAGGGGGGTCTGGTATCCGGGGACATGGGTGCTTTCAGTATCCCTTTTCTCCTCAGCTGAGGGGGGTCTGGTACCCGGGGACACGGGTGCTCTCTGCATCCCTTTTCTCCTCAGCTGAGGGGGGTCTGGTACCCAGGGACATGGGTGCTCTCTGCATCCCTTTTCTCCTCAGCTGAGGGGTGTCTGGTACCGGGGGACACAGGTACTCTCTGCATCCCTTTTCTTCTCAGCTGAGGGGGGTCTGGTATCTGGGGACACGGGTGCTCTCAGCATCCCTTTTCTCCTCAGCTGAGGGGGGTCTGGTACCCGGGGACATGGGTGCTCTCAGCATCCCTTTTCTCCTCAGCTGAGGGGTGTCTGGTACCCGGGGATATGGGTTCTCTCTGCATCCCTTTTTTCCTCAGCTGAGGGAAGCCTGGTACCCCACTCAGCCGTGGTTCTGGTGGATTTCATGAGCAATGCCTGGAGAAGCTGATGTACTTACAGGCCTGACGCAGGGACAAAGATGCTCAGCAGGGCTGGGGAGCCGAGTGGCAGAGAGCACGCCCACCCTGCGCCAGGCCCTGAGCACCGTTTCAGTATCCCCTGGTCCTGAGCATCACTGGGGGTGGCTGCCGCTGTGCCCCGAGACCAAGCCAGGCCCCAGAAGCACCAACATCTCCAAGTCGGAGCACTGCTGGACGGAGCACCACTGAGAGGCACTTCCAGACTCCAACCCCGCCCCCCACAAAAGGCCTATTGAGGAAAAGAAAATACAGACATGCCTCTTTTTCCTTTCTTCTCTCCACTTCTTGTTTGTTTGGCTCTGGTTTGGGAACCACACCCAGCAATGCCCAGGACTCCTGGTTTTGTGCTCAGGGATCACTCCTGGTGGTGCTTGGTTGGGGGAGGGGAAAAAAGTGAAGGCTGAGCCAGGGTGATAGGACCAGGAAGATGGCGTTTTCCTTGCACACCGCTGACCCCAGGTTTAATCCCTGGCATCTCATATGGTTCCCCAGCACCGCCAGGAGTAATTCCTGAGTGCAGAGCCAGGAGGAACCCCTGAGCAATTCCGAGTGTGACCCAAAAAAAGCCAAAAAAAAAAAAAAGGAAGGCCTATCTTATTGTACTTTAAATAAACATGTAACTCTAGATCAGTCTAGAGTTTAGGGTTGGAGCCCGGGGCTTTGCATGCAGGGGATATCTCCCAGAATGAAGGGAATGGAATCCCCTGTCCCCACAAAAGGAAAAACACCTTACAGTTCTCAGAGTTCTCACCAGATATACATAGAACCAAGCATGCAGAAGCCATGGTTCTCCTCCCCGTCACCCCCAGGGCCCTGCTGGCGTCCTAAGGGTCATCTCCTGAATAGGCACCTCGCTAGACTCCGGACACGGCAGCTCCGGGGTACCTGCCTCTGGCTTGGCTCTCAGCTAACCAATCTGTTCTCTGCTGTGTCCAGTCCTGGGGCTGGCCGATGGCTGTCAAGTCCCTCCACACTGGCCCCTGGCGGTGGGCGATTTCATTCCCACGTCTATTAGCATCCCCGTGTGTGGACAGACCCAGTTCATTTATTCTCTCGTCTGCTGAAAATATTTGGCTGGTTCTTAGTATTGTGCTTTTACTAAAATGCTCTTCTGTACATTCTCAGGAGTGTGTGTTAATAAATATATGGATTCTTTTCTCTGAGGAACACACACACACAAACACACATATATTTATTCTCTGCCTTCATGGATATTGCCAAACTGTTTTCCAAAATGATTGTTCCAATTCACTTTCATCTCAGTGATGTCTAAGAGCTCTGTTCGTTCAACATCCTCATAAATCCTTGATATTTTGTTTGATATTTTTATTATCTTTATTTTTTTAAGTTTAGTGACGTTATGCTAATTGCAGGTTCCTAATTACCCCTAAAACAGGGTGGGGGGGAGATGGAATTTTTGTATATTTGTTGTATATTTACTACTTTCTTGGACATTTATTGGGAAAAACCCATTGAGCTTCTCTCCCGTTTCTTCTGAATTACCTGTTTTTTTTTTTTTCATATCGACTTGTTGGGTCCTTTACATAATCAGGACTTGGGTCCGTTGCTAGGTGTATATTTTGCAAACATCTTCAACTCTGTGAATGCCTGTTTTGTTCTCTTAATTGGACTTTCGATGAATTAACATTATTGGGTTTGAGGGTTTTTGTTGGCTTGTTTTGGGGGTCACACCCGATGATGCTCAGGGGTTCCTCCTGGCTCTGCAATCAGGAATCATCCAGGCAGTGCTCAGGGGACCACATGGGATGCCAGGGATGAAACCTGGGTCAGCCACATACAAGGCAAGTTCTCTCCCCGCTGTACTATTGCACCAGTCCATTATTATTGTTTTTACTGTAGTTTAATGAATCCTTTTGTTCTCATATCGTTAGACATTTTTTTGTATCTGGTGTAACCCGGACATACAGCAATTCCTGTTGCTCATCTAAAATGGCAATTTGGGGGTCAGAGCGAGTAAGAAGCTTGCCTTGTATGCAGCCAACTTCAGTCGGTCCCAGCATCCCACATGGTTCCCCAGGCTCTGCTAGGAGTAACTCCTGAGCACAGCGTCAGGAGTATCCCTTGAGCACTGCCAGGTATCGCTCCCCCATATTCCACACTGTCACTGTCACTATCATCCCGTTGCTCATCGATTTGCTCGAGCAGGCACCAGTAACATCTCTCAGTGTGAGACTTATTGTTACTGTTTTTGGCATATCGAATACACCACAGGTAGCTTGCCAGGCTCTGCCGTGCAGGCGAGATACTCTCAGTAGCTTGCCAGACTCTCTGAGAGGGGCGGAGGAATCGAACCCGGGTCGGCCGTGTGCAAGGCGAATGCCCTACCACATTCCACACACACAGCAAAAAATTATTTTTAATTAAATGGCAATTTCTCTGTCTGGTGTGAGGTAGGGATTAAAAGTCTTTCTTTAATAAGGATACCCACTTGATCTACTACCACTTCTTGATCAAAATCAGTCTTTTCGACTATCCACAGAATGGGAAAGGATATTTACACAATACCCATCAGATAAGGGGTTGATATCAATGGTATATAAAGCACTGGTTGAACTCTACAAGAAAACATCCAACCCCATCAAAAAATGGGGCGAAGAAATGAACAGAAACTTTACCAAGGAAGAAATACGAATGGCCAAAAGGCACATGAAAAAGTGCTCTGCATCACTAATCATCAGAGAGATGCAGATCAAAACAACCACGAGATACCACCTCACACCACAGAGACTAGCACACATCCAAAAGAACAAAAGCAACTGCTGTTGGAGAGGATGTGGGGAGAAAGGGACCCTTCTTCACTGCTGGTGGGAATGCCGACTGGTTCAGCCCTTCTGGAAAACAATTTGGACGACTCTCAAAAAATTAGATATTGAATTCCCATTTGACCCAGCAATACCACTGCTGGGAATATATCCCAGAGAGGCAAAAAAGTACAATCGAAACAACATCTGCACATCTATGTTCATCGCAGCACTGTTTACAATAGCCAGAATCTGGAAAAAACCCGAATGCCCCAGAACGGATGACTGGTTGAGGAAACTTTGGTACATCTATACAATGGAATACTATGCAGCTGTTAGAAAAAAGGAGGTCAAGAATTTTGTAGTCAAGTGGATGGGCATGAAAAGTTTCATGCTGAGTGAAATGAGTCAGAAAGAGAGAGACAGACATAGAAAGATTGCACTCATCTATGGTATATAGAATAACAGAGTGGGAGACTAACACCCAAGAACTGTAGAAATAAGTACCAGGAGGTTGACTCCATGGCTTTGAGGCTGGCCTCACGTTCCGGGGAAAGGTCAACTCAGAGAAGCGATCACCAACTACATTGTAGTCGAAGGCCATGTGGGGGAAGGGAGTTTCGGGCTGAATGAGGGCTAGAGACTGAGCACAGCGGCCACTCAACACCTTTATTGCAAACCACAACAGCTAATTAGAGAGAGAAAACAGAAGGGAATGCCTTGCCACAGTGGCAGGGTGGGGTGGGGGGGAGATGGGATTGGGGAGGGTGGGAGGGACACTGGGTTTACGGGTGGTGGAGAATGGGCACTGGTGAAGGGATGGGTTCCAAACTTTGTATGAGGGAAGTATAAGCACAAAAGTGTATAAATCTGTAACTGTACCCTCACGGTGATTCTCTAATTAAAAATAAATAAATTTAAAAACAAACAAACAAACAAAAAAAAATCAGTCTTTTCTCCATGCCACTGCAGAAACACCATTAGCATAGATGAGAGAACCGGATGTGTTTGCAGACCTGAGTGGACAGGTCTATTTGTCTATCACTTTATCCATAAAACCCCGTCTTCATAATTACTATTTCATGTAAGTCTTAAAGATACTTTAAGAAAAGGTAACACCAGTATCTTCCCAGCGAGGAATAAGGAAACTGTTTCCCCTTCCTTGTCTCCGGAAATGCTAACTTGTCGCCATGTTAGTGCCAGCCAACCTTGGATGAGCTGGGTGGGAAGAGGGTGGAGGAGTCAGCAGGAAATGACATTGCCAAGGCTTCCTCTTCACAGTGAGAGGGAACTTGCCACATGTCCTTCATGGAAGAGAACTCAGAAGTGTCAGAAATCTCCTGGAAGAATGGCAGAAGCCTGGGATAATAGTGAAAACATTTCTAAGCTCAACCATGTCATGCCCTCCTGGAAATGAGACCTTGAACAGGCTGTTTCCTCTGTCTGGGCTTCTTTCCCTCCCTCTGTAAAAAAAAGAGACTGGACTAGAAGCCCCCCATTCTCTCCTCTGTCTCTCCAAGGACAAGGCAATTGGTTTAGGAGATAACACCCCCAACCCCGAACTCCCCGGTCTCACAAAGGCACTTTCTAGGAGAGCCGGAGAATATTTTGCTATTCTTTCCCATCCCCAAGGCAACATCCATCAGAACGTCACAGCCCTGTGGTCTGGCCATCTCCTTTGGATTCAGGAGAGGACAGTTAAGGACTTCCTCTGAGTCAAGTCTTGGGTCCAGTCAGAGAAAAGCGTGGTTCTCATACGAGAAAAAGGTGGATTCAACATTTGGTGACTGCTATATATACATATACATATGTGTGTGTATATATATACATATATGTATATATGTGTATATATATGTGTATATCTATCTATCTATCTATCTATATAATGTAGGAGTACTGTTACTTACTCAGCCATTGATTAAGCTGATTGAATTCGGCATGAACTCCACATTACTCTTTTTTATTCTATTCTGAATGTTAACTTTATTTTATTATTATTATTATCCCCCCCCTTTTTTTTGATTCACTGTGATGATACAGTTACGAAGCTTTCATGTTTGAGCTTTGGTCATACAATCATCAAACACCCATCCCTTCACCAGTGCACATTTTCCACAACCAAAATCCCCATTATTCCCCCCAACCCCACCCCTGTTCCAACCCTTCCCTTGCCTGTGTGGCAGACAATTTCCCCCATACTCTCCCTCTACTTTGGTTACATTTGGTATTTCGACACCAGTCTCAGCACCACTCAAACCTGCAAAAAGGCAATGCTAGACGATTTGTTTTGTATTGCTTGTTATGGATAGAATATGATATCCAGGAAATTCTGTGTCGTTCTCTTCTGAGAGCTTTAGTTTATAGTCTCTGGGTCTTGGCCATTGATGAGATTATATAGCACTGGGGGCAGTTTGTGGGTGTGACTGCCAAGCTACTGGAAAACTGGGGACCTGGGGGGAGGAGGCCCAATCCTGATCCAAATGGGCCTGGGGCTCTCAGTCTTGGGTTCACACCTACCTCTATGCTATAGGCCCTAACCGCATCTTTTGATCTCTTTTGAGATTTATGGGTCTCCGAAATAAGGCCAATAAATGAGCTTATATAGCTGAGCTGGAGGTGGTTTGTGGGTGTGTCTCCCATATACCTAACATTTGGCCGTTTAATTTCTTGGTAAACTTGGCCCCAAGTTGTTGGGGTTTGGCCAAAGGCAGAGCAGCAATTTTGGGGTATCAAGAAGTCTGAAGTCACCATCAAGCTGCTGATACACTTGCCCCGCAGGTACAGGTTGACCTGCTGGCGGCACCATACCCTCAGGTGACTGCTTTTAAGGTCAAAGGCAGAACAAGGCAACCCTTGGCATCACTGGATATGCATGGGGGGTGGCAGAGGATTTCCACGATTCTTCCTGCATTTGCTCTTAGAGAGAAGAACCAATGTTTCTAAGTAAGGATCCTCAGGATTTTCACCACAGAGCACAGGAAGGTGGCATGCCTCTTAGCCTGGGAAGACCCTCCACTGGATTCCACTCCATAAGGCAGCTCAAATCACCGCAGGCTTCAGCACAGGGGGCACAGAGAGGCAATAAATAAATAAATAATAGCGCTAGATGGCTGTAGGGCTGGCGTATTCTATCTCCACCCAATGGGATCCTTTTCCTTTCCTGTCGGGAAGTAGCCACTCACCAGGCCCGCCACGCTGTGGCCAGAGAGTCGGCCTCTGGCAACTCGCCAACTGGCATCAACTGGCCCAAACAACCCCACTTGCTCTTTCTCAATCACTGGCCCTGCAGATCACAGAGCATCCCATATGCAAACTGCCTCCAGCAGAGGTTCCAGAGAGTTCCACCCTTCTTGATCCTCCCCTTCTGGGTGGCCGGAGAGCAGCTGGCTGGTCACACGGGCCCTCTGCGGGAGACCTTGGCGGAGCTGGGCATTGCATGCGGTTCCCTGCATGGTTGTTTGATGCCCGTCCAGCTTCTCCAAGACATTTGCCTTGAAGCCAACAGCGGAATATGAAAGCTGCCCCGAGGGGCTGCTTGCAGGTCTTCCCAGCTGGTTGGCCACAGTTGGGAGGTCTGTGCCTTTGGGATGCCCCAAAGAGAAGTATCACAGGTTCGGGGTGGGGGGTGGCGTTTGGGGTGTGCTGATGCGCCTGCTCAGATGACACGTGCCCTCAGCTGAGCGGATCATTCAGAAGCTCTGCCTTCTCGCACCCATGCACACGTCTGCAGCCCTTCCAAAGGAGGGGGGCACGGAGGCTGTGGTTTCTGTCCCCAGATATTTCAGCCACACTCTGCACCACCCCCTCAGCCCACCCGGGGGCCCTGCGTCTGATCGCCAAGCCCTGCCCATACTTGCCCCTTCCCTGCCACTTCCCCCACATGTACCCAAGTCATTCAAGACCCAACTTTGCCCCGTGTCCGTCATCTCGGCAGCACCCGAGGCCGGGTCCGACCACCACCCTGCCCGCCCCTGTGTTCACGCACAGGGACGGAGCTTTCAGGCTCTCCTTGCCCCTTGGCAACCAGGTCATCCCCTCTGGCCTCGCTCTCTGGGCTGAGTGGAGGATTCGATTGCCCATGAATAAGCAGTACTCCGTTGGCTTTGAGAGCCGGCAGGAAATGCCCTAAGCGGTGTGGTCCGGGCCCAGGGCAGTACTTCCCTCCCTCCCCCTCCATCCTCTCCCCTTACTCCTATTTCTCGTGCTCCTATTTCCCCCTGTCCTCAGCTAGACTTGGCGCTGGGCGACCACCTTAGAGCAAAGCCAGCAAACACCCCCAGTGTTTAAAGCAGAAACACAGAGCCTGGAGCCCCCGGTCCCCGATTAATACCAAGGCGGCACTCCTAGGGGTGCCCCGGACCCCGGTCTCACCTCTTCTGAGTTCGCTACTTCGCGCCCCTCCTCACAGCCTCTCAGGCCCACTGGTCCCCAGTCCCATTAGCCACCCGCAGACAGGGAAAGGGACTTCTTAGGGCCCAGAGCAAGACGTCGCAGCCAGCCGAGGCTGCTGTGACTCAAGGCCTCCAACGACGGGCAGTTGCCACAATAGTGCTCATCTGAGATCAAAGTAGGGGCAGAGTTGGTCCTGGGTGGAGGCGGGGGCTCCTTCCTGGCTAACAGAGATCCACCTTCTCACGGCGTCTCATCTGGCCTTTCCCCCCACGCACCCGGAGAGATTGAGCTCCCTGCCTTCCTCCATCCCAGCCTGAGGGCCCCATACCCGCGAACCAGCAGAGCTTCCGCAGCTCCCAGGGGCCCCTCGGGCCAGCCCCCTCACAGGGCCAAGGGCAGGGTGCACCACGTGAGCCCAGACCAGACGGGAAGGCAGAGGCCACACAGCAACTACTCAGCACCGGGAACGGGGTCCTGCCCCGCTCCAGCCCAGTGGGGCCAGCCTGGCCTCCCTGCCGGCGGGGAGGGGACCAGCACATTCCATCACAAGTGTTTACAGCTGTGCCTGACCCAAACAAAATGCTTCTCCAACACGAACGGCTTGCACTCTTGCTTGGCCCCGCACACACCAGGCTCCGCGCCAAGCGTCATGCCAAGGGCGACCAAGGGCAGGGCCAGAGGAATGCAGACGATTATACCTTGCTGTCTGTGGTGGGAGCTCGCATACCTCCCCCCGCCCTCGGTGCTCCTTCCGCTGACCTGGGGAAGCCCAGGAAACTCATCCGTCTCTAGCTGGGCTAGAAGCTGGGCTCCTCCGGGGGAGGAAAAGGAGAGAGGAGGGGGTGGGGGGAGAGGTGCAGCAGGGCTGGTGACAAACCCCGTCTGCGTGAGTCCCCCCGGGCTCGCTGGCTGACACCTCCCACCTTCTGCCTTTCTCTCCCACCGTCCCTCTTTTTCTCGCAGGGGTGCAGTGCATTTTGCTGAAGATGCTCCAAACCTCAGGGTTCACTTCGAACATGCCCCCCTCCTGTGTCCCTTCTGCATCCACCCTCGGACTTGTTCTAGCTCTGTGTTCGAATCCCTTCAGTATTTCCCCGGCTGGCTTCCCGAGAAGAGACCTTCCCGTCTCTCCTCTGGCCCCACTGTCCATTCCGCCTGGGGCACGCAGAGCCGTCCTCTAAAAGCCCCCACTCCCCTGGTGTGTCCAGGATTCCCCTTTCCCACGCCCCACCCCCACCCCACCCGCTTGAGGCGGCCGCCCCTGGTTCTGGCAGACAGAGCATGCGCAGGGGGGAGTCCTTAGGTGATGAGACTTAGGGGACGGAGGCAAGGGGCGGATAGGATTACTGCCGAGGGCTGTGGGTCCCTCTGTCCTCAGATTCCCAGCTACGCTACTGCGACAGCGGTGGCCTTCTGACTCAGAGAGACGAGGCCAGCACTAAAATCAGCTCGCGGGGAAGTATTTTTTACCCACAGCCTCAGCACAAAATGCATTCTCCAATGTCCATCTGCTCGCCACAATGACCTGTCCTTGTGTGTCCTGAGATCAGCCTGCAGCTCCACCCCCAGCCTGGGGGGGGAGGGGAGAAGGAGCCGGGCCAGCCCTCTGCTGAAAGCACTGGCTGGGTGGGCTGAGGAAGAATGTTCCAGAAGCCTGGTAGCCTTACCCACACATGCCTGTGAATTCTCAGAAACCAGGGGAAGTCCCCAGGTAGATGCCAGCAGAGCTGAGGGCTGAGGAGACCCGGGGACCGAGGCCTGGCTGTGCCGCTGCCCCTCACTCTCGGCAGGCCAGTAGGGAGTACCAGGCCCTGGCGTGTTTCAGGCAGATGGACTCAGGCGCTGGGGGCACTGCAGGGTGCTGCTGGGCAAAGGGGGTAGAAGGCATGTTGTAGCCAGAGAGGCAGAGCCCACGTTCTCTCCCAGCACCTCTGATGGAGAGAAAGGACGAGCCGTCGAGCACCATGGGAGAAGGGAGGAGGAGGAGTCTAACTCGAGTCCACTAGACCCCCGCTCTGTGCCTGGGCTCAGTTCTGGATCTGAGCACCCAAGGCAGAGTGACCAGCCACCTGTCAGGCGCAGTGGGGAGCCCCTGACTCAGTTCGGCTGTCCCGATGAGTGGAGGGCCTAAAAGAGATGGCTGAATTCTAGAAAATTCCACCACGTTCCCAAGTCAGTGCCATGAGGGTGTATGTGGGCTGTGAGCAGGACACATCCCTGGTGGTACTCAGGGAGGGAAGTGGAGTCGGTTGCGTGCGAGGTGAGTGCCTTCACTCCTGCACTATTTCTCCCAGCCCTGGGCTCCGTCTTTAAGGATTTACTAGGAGGAACCTGAGTTTCCTACCAGAGCTACAAGAGCTGGAATTGACTCACCAGACCATGGGAAGCACACACCGAATCCCTCCTCATGAGAGAACCCATTCTTCGGAGAGCAGAGATGACCAGTCATCTCTGGTCGCCTGGTCCGACCCCGGGTACTTTTCCTCCTGAGTCACAGAACCTCAGTTTTAGTCACTGTTGCAACAGTTCCCAGCCAAAAGACTACATCTCCCAGAATTCTTTGCAGCTAGGCTTGCCCATGTGACTCTGTACTAGCCAATGAGACCCAAGTGGCATCCTTGGGGCTTCTTACAGGTTAAGTGTGCACGCTCCTTCCCCCTCCCCCAATGCTGCGAATATGATGGTCGATGTTCTGTACCTTATTGGGACTTGAGAGGAATTGGAGGCTGGAAACTGCTGAAGTTGGAGATATGGGGAGCCAGGACCTAACCTGGTTGCCCTCCAGCTGGGAAGGACTTTGCACAGCCACTTCAGTGTCTGTTTTGGACTTTTTTTTTTTTATTCCATTTTGTTCACTGATGTGGTGGGGAGTTTGGTGCGGGGGCCACATGCCACAAAAGCCAAACTTAAAAAATCTTCTGAAAGACAGGGGATTCTTGCTCGTAGTGTCCTAAGGAGAAAGGGCCTGGGTTCCGGTTCTCCGCAGCCTGGGAAATTCTCCCCAGACTGAACTTGGAGGACACGCTGTGGGCAGGGAGGGGCCGGGGCTGCAGGGGTGACCAGGGAGAGCTGCAGGCCCCGGATCGAAGAGAGGGATGAGCAGCCCGTGTCCAGCGTCTACTGTAAGAAGAGGGACCTTAATTACCTTCTCTCCCATTTTCCTCTGCAGCTATGTGAGAGCATTTCATGCTTGTAGAATGCTTTACGGTTACGTGGTCAATTGTCACATATGTCCTTGGATTGGTTTGGTTTGGGGTGTGTGTGTGTGTGTGTGTGTGTGTGTGTGTGTGTGTGTGTGTGTGTGTGTGTTGGTGATTTTTTATTTTCTGTTTGTTTCCCCGCGATGCTCAGGGGTTACTCCTGGCTCTGCACTCAGAAATCACTCTTGGCGGTGCTCAGGGGACAGGGGACCCTATGGGACACCGGGCACCTGGGGGTCGAAGCTGAGTTCCAGGCCCTGGGCTTGGTTCTTCACTGGAGCCCTGGGAGGGGTGAGGGCAGCATTTGCTCTTTACTGAAGCACGGTAAGATAGACGTGTCGGACAGCTGTCAGAAGCTCCGGTCGGGGGAGCAGTGCTGAGTGTCCCCAGCGACGGGTGTTCTGTCTCTCCTGAAACAAGGCTCTGGTTCACAGTTACGGCTGCTTACAGTCGCCCTGCAGTGTGTGTGGTTAGCAGGAGAGAGCATGTGTGAGACCCTGGGCTCGATCCCTGACACCAACGGTCTCCATCTCAATACAAATCGCTTCCATCAGAAAAAGAACTGCAATTAGGCGATGTCTCCTGAAGGGCTGGTCGAGGAAGGCTGCGTGAGACCAGGATGGCTCAGGTCCTCCAGCAAAGTGTCAAGTGCCATGAGTCCAGAACTCTTTGATGCCCGCCGTGAGCTGTGAGAACAACAGTATCTTTACTGGAACTTCTTCAAAAAGGGTTTTTGATTAACTTGAAACATTTGTGTGACTTTTCCCCCCTCAGTTCCAGTAAATATTTAATTATCAAAAATAATGGTGTCTTTTTTTTTTTACCTTTTTAAATCTAAATCACAGCAAGAATTTCATTAATGTTCTCTTGGCAGTGAATGGCAGCCTTGTGTGGCATCTTTGAACTGACATCCCTATAATTAAAAGGAATTGTCTTTTCCTACCACACATTTGAACTGGCTAATTACTCAATGAATATTTAGCTTCTGACGTCAGCAAATATTGTGCAGGGAGAGAAACTTCAACCCAGAAAATGGCCCAGGAGCCAGCACCCCCTCCTCCCTCATGCCATGCTCACCAACACAGACTCACATGCACATAACACATACGAATGCACATGACATATGTGTGATCATGTGATGTGTGTTCATGCATTTAAAATTTCATGTGTGCATTCATGCATCTCCCATGTACATGCATGTGTGCATGCACAACACATTCTGGCGCTTCTCGGGAAAGGTTGTGGGGTCTTGAATTTTTATCGTTTCACTTATGAATTGCACGTTTCTTAAAACGTTTCAACCATTTAGGAATTTTTTTAATCGAATCACCATGAGATAGAGCATTACAAAGCTGTTCATGATTGGGGTTCAGTCCTACAATGCTCTAACACTCATCCCTCCACCAATATAATTTCACAGCACCAATGGCCCCAGTCTCCTCCCACCCCTCCAATTTCTCTGTCTCTCTCTGTCTCTCTCTCTCTCTCTCACCTTAGGCATTAGGAAGTGCAATATAGATGCTGAAAGGTGTATCCCTTTACCTACTTTCAACACTCAGTTCTTGTCCAGAGTGATCATTTTCAACTATTGTTGTCAGACTGAACCTTCCTTTCTCTTATCTACCCTCCACCCTCCACACACTTGTGGTGATTTTCAACCATTGGCCAGTCCTCCTGGCCCCCATTTTCCCTGGCCTTGGATATTAATCTCATGACTGTAGCACTGTAGCACTGTCATCCTGTTGCTCATCGATTTGCTCGAGCGGGCACCAGTAACGTCTCCATTGTGAGACTTGCTGTTACTGGTTTTGGCATATCAAATACGCCATGGGTAGCTTGCCAGGCTCTGCTGCGCAGGCGGGATACTCTCGGTAGCTTGCCGGGCTCTCCGAGAAGGGCGGAGGAATTGAACTCGGGTCTGCTGCATGCAATGCAAATGCCTTACCTGCTGAGCTCCAGCCCATTGGCCTCATACTATATATTTTTATATCCCACACCATTTAGGACTTTTAGATAATATGACGAGAAAGAGCTCAGAACCCACCTTCCAGCATTATAATCCCCCCAACGCTCTGTGCTTCTGTTATCCTTCGTCCCACTCATTTACGTCTGACCAACCTGAGCTCACTGTTTGGGTCTGTTGTTCACGTACAGCCCTTACTCTGTCCTTGCCGTTTCCAGCTCCCTAAGTGCTACCCCGCAGCGGCGGCTGCAGCCCTGCGGAGTGTCTGTGGACTCGCCACACCCATCAGCGGCTCTGTTTTGTTCCTGCGTATTCCTGGAAGGGTTTCTGCGGCCAGAGAGACACAAAGCCATTCATTCTCCCACCCAGGGACACGGAGGCGCTTTCCTTCTTCTTTCTCTTTGCTTCAATTACGATGATCAGACAGTCCTCTGGACCCTCCCGGGGCATATGCCCTTGTGGATCTCATAAATCTCTCCAGTGAGGGGTCTGGAAATACATCTCCATCTTTCTGAAACATGGCCCAACTTCTGCTGCTCCACAAACAGCGATGAACCTCTCAAGGAGAACGGAGGCATCACCCGGTCTGGTTTCCTGATGATGCACCACCTGGGCTTTCTGACACTCTCGAGGGCCTTTGGGGCCTTCCCAGGGGCCCCTTCGGTGTATGTTTCCAGAAGGACCCGGGTCTGTGTGAGGCACCAATCAGAGGCCTGAGGCTGGGCCGAGAGTATGTATGGGCTGACGGCACACACTTTGCATGCTCTGATTGGGCTCAGTCCACCCCCCCACCACAAGTAGCCCTGGAGGCCCCTAAGTGCCTCAGGGTGACTCAGGAGGGGGGGTCCCAACACCGCAGGGTCCCACCTCCTGGGTTCTCTCCTTCAACGACTGGGGCTAGGGTTCCTGGGAACAGCTGGTAGGGACCCCTAAGTCACCTAAGCATCACCCAGAAGTTCCCTCCACAACGCAGCCCAAAATTAAAGGGAAAAACACCCCCCACACGCCAAGGTGTTTGGGTAGGCGAGTCCTGTCGGCTTCACAGCTCAGATGAGGCCCCCTCCCGCCTCGGCCCCGGAGTGGACACCTGGAGCCTGTCCCTACTACCCGCAGAAGTCATGGGCATCCAGAACCCAGCAGGGCCTGAGCAGGAGAGGTGGGAGGTACGTCGGGAAGAGCTGCAGGGGACGACAAGGTCGGCTCTGCGGAGAAATCCTAAGGGTGCGCTCTGCCTGGGGCGACGTGGCCGGGAACAGGAGCATCTCCGGGCGTCAAAGCGCACAGATCAGAGGGGGAGGGGAGGAAGCAAGCGCGGGCAGTGGAAGCTGGGGACCCGAGGACGTCGGTCGGTCGCGCAGGGGATCTGGCTTCCTGGAAATGCACTTCTCTAAGAGACGCGAAGAGCAGTATGCGACTCCAGCCGCAGTGCTCATGCCTCGCAGGCGACAGGCCCTGGGTTCGATCCCTGCCACTGCATGTCCCAAGCCCCACCCACCCCAGACATGGCTGTGATCCCAAGAAAGCTACCGAGTCCGCCCTTCACCACAGCCTGAAGTGGAGGGTTGGCGTCCCTGCGGGCTCTGTGCTGAGAGCGGGGTTCTGGCTCTGTCTGGCCCCCCCGTCTGCACCGGGAGGAAGGGGCCGGCTTACGGCACCCACCAGGCGTTTTCTCAGTGCCAGGGTCACACCTGCCAGGCCCAGCGCTTTGGGAGCTGAGTGCCAGCTCGGGAGACGCCTACGTTCTCCTCTGCCTCCAGGCCACGGAGGCGGCGCCTGGGCGGGCGGCGGCCTGGCCCAGGAGAGGGTGGGCGTCTCGCCGGAGTCCCCACCACACACACAGCTCAGCCCGCGTCCAGGGACAGAACTGCTCTCCTGGGCCCAGCAGCGTCCCCTCGCAGTGGCCTCTGCTGCAGCTGCCTCTTGGGCAAGTTGAGGCTGAGATGCGTCCCGGGAGCGGGTCCTGTCCCTCGCCTGCCGCGTGACTGTGTGGAAACCAGCACGGCAACAGCAGAGCTAGCCCCTGCCCCCAGAGGGAAGGCGTAAAGCGGCTTCTGGGGGCGTCTTAGCTCTGCCCTCTGGCTGAGCTGCAGCCCCCCCCGCCCCCGCCACCCCCGAGCCCCACCACACCGCCCGAACTAATTCCATCCAATTCTGCTCTCCAAAAGAAAACCCGGGAAATAATTACTCCAGTCAGACATTATTTACTTAAGTAATTCTTTACCCAAACGTCTTTAGGCTTTATTTTACTAATACTACATAATTACGTAATTGTGTAATTAGGAAGAAATTAAATGACAAATGTTTGCCGAGAACAAATGGAAAAAAATAGATCCTTTGTTTGGCTGTGTGTTCTGGGCTCCGTGCATCTCGGCGTCACCCCCTCCTCCTGGGCCCTCCCCCCCACCCCCCGCACGCCACCCCCCCAGCCCACCTGCGGGTGGAGCCCCCCGCAAGTACCAGCAGGCATGGCAGCCGGGCAGAGAGGCCTGTCGGAACAAAACCCTGTGCTTTCATCGTCCCTCCACCCTGCACCCCCCTGGGCGGGGGCCCTCCCTGGTCCCCCCTTTCCAGGCAGGTGCCGGAGACCCCAGAGAACTGTGTGTGTGGTGGGTGGCTGATGGGAGGGGGGGATTTGTTTACCTTTAGCAAAATGATGCCACATGAACTCCCCCTGCAGACAAGCCCCCCGCCCCTCCCCTGCCCACGTCCTCCGGGACAAAGCGGGTGGAGAGAGGAGACAGAGCTTCTACCTGCCTTCTTCCCAGAAGCCCACAGGGTCCGCAGCCCCCCACCCCCCACCCACCCTGGTTAGGGGCCTGGCAAGCACCCAGGGCTGCAGTGCCCACAGAGAGAGAGAGAGAGAGAGAGAGAGAGAGAGAGAGAGAGAGAGAGAGAGAGAGAGAGAGAGAGAGAGTGGGGTGTCCAGTACCTCAGCCCACCTCCTGTCCACCTTCCCATTTCCCCTCTCAGTGGCCACGGAAAGCCGGGGCTTCCCTGCAGGGAAGAATCTCAGCCCCAAACACTCAGCCCCTGGCTTCCATTCCAGATGCTCCCTGCCGGGGGGACGCGAGGGAGCAAAGGGAACACGGCAAGTATCCAAAGGCCAGCCTAGCCCCACTCAACAACAAAACTCAACTGACAAAGGGCCCCCAACATCCCAGACAGAGAGGTCGGAGCTGAAACTGTGGGCTTAGCGTGGGCAGGTTCACAGCCTGTCTCGGATGCTGAGGGCTACCTCCTGGACCTGCTCCTTGTCTTGCCGGACTCAGTTTATGCGTCAGTAAAATGGGCACGTTCGACTACTGCATTGTGAGGATGAAAGGGCCGGCAGCCATCAGGCTGGGGTCATAGTCATGACCTTGCCCACAGAAGACCTCAGGGGTACCCAACTCTGAGTCCCCCCTGTGACCGGAAGGAAGAGAACCGCTAGGCAGGCACTGGGATCTAGAGGTTCAGCAGGAGAAGCAGCCACCACCGGCGCCCAGCCTGCCTGCCGGAGCAAGGACGTGGCGCCCGAGCAGGAATCCCAGCGGAACAACTTCTGAGTGACCTTGGGCAAGTGTCGGCCCCACTCGGAACCTCAGTTTCCTCCATTATAAATCAGCTCTTGGGAGATGATTAAACGATCCTTCATGCGATTGTGGAAGGATTACAGGGAATAATGCATTATAAAGCACTTAGCTCGGCCCCGGCATATATTAGGAACCTAATAATAAATGGTCACCCGCTCCTTCATAATTATTATTATCATGATTATTTCATGGGGCCGCTCTTCGTTCCCTGCCCTGGGTCTGCGCTCTGGCGGGGAGCTGGGCTTTGGGACCCCGGGGAAGGTCCCAGGACACCACCACGGGCAGCTGGGGGGATCTGAAAGGGGGGAGGTAGGGCTGCCGGGGAAGCGGGGGCTGAGCTGCTGCAGAGAGCGGGCGGCCCCCCGGGGGGGCTGGGAGACCTGGCTGAGACGGGCTCTGCGCCCCACTCGGAGGAAGTCCCACTGCCTGTCCCACTGCCTGTCCCACTGCCTGTCCCACTGCCTCTCCCACTGCCTCTCCCCTGCACTGCCTCTCCCACTGCCTCTCCCACTGCCTGTCCCACTGCCTCTCCCACTGCCTCTCCCACGGCCTCTCCCATGGCCTCTCCCACGGCCTCTCCCACGGCCTCTCCCACGGCCTGTCCCACTGCCTCTCCCACTGCCTGTCCCATGCTCCCATGAGGCTTTGCAACTCCAGGAGGCCCTTTGCCACCTCTTAGGTCACAGTGCACAGAGGTACAATTTCCCCTACTCTGCTCTTGTGTAAGAAGCCGTCTCCGGAGTGGTGCTTGGCCTGGTGGGGCCAGATTGGGGGCCGGGGGGAAGGGAGAGAAGTAGGGCTCCTCCCGGCGGTGCTCAGGGGACCAGACGTCCAGGACATGCAGGATGGGCACGCGCACTGTCACCTGCACCGTCTCTTCGGCCCTGACTGAGAACTGCACATTTGTTTCTGCTTGTTGGGGCCCACACCAAGCCGTACTAGACTTACCCCTGGCTCTGCACCCAGGAGTCCTCCCTGGCGGTGTTCGGGCGGCCCTCTGGGGGGCCGGGGATAGAAGCCAGGTCTGCTGTCCACAAGCCAGATGCCCCGACCACCGTGTGATCTCTCCAGCCCCAGCAGAGCACTTTTGGGTCGGTTGGAGGGGCCACAGCGGGCTGTGCTGGGGCCAGCTCTGGCTCTACACTCCAAGATCAGTCCTGGGGAGGCCCAGGGGTGCTGGGCATCGAGCCAGGCTCTGTCCCCTGCAAGCCGTGTCCTGCCCCCAGTACCTTTGAAGACTCCTCCATTGACCTGCGAAGCCCTCCCAGTGCTCACGGCTCCGCTCCCTCCTCCGTCCATGTGCTCCCTGCTTGGGACTCCGCCTGCAAGTGCTCTGGTTGATGCTGGCCCGGTCTGACCTCTACCTGGTATGATCCTGGGGCTCACCTTAGGGTCCTGGTCACGTCCCCCCACCCGAGCCCCCAGCAGACCCCTGTTTCACCTTTGCAGCTGCCCTCGTGGTCACTCAGTGGGTTCCCTGCAACAGCACCCCTTGCTAGCTGAGGTCGGGACTCTCACTCCCTTCTTGGTCTCCACACAAAGATACACACACACACTCATACACACTCACACTCACCCACTCACTCACACACTCACACACTCATACACACTCACACACACTCACACACTCACACTCAAATACACTCACATTCACACACTTACACACTTACACACTCACACTCAAATACACTCACATTCACACACTTACACACTTACACACTCACACTCAAACACAGTCACACACACATACTCACACACACTCAGATATACAGACACTTACGCTCACTCTCACACTCTCACACACTCACACTTACACACTCACACTCACACACTCACACACACTCACTCACACTTATACACTCTCACACTCACACTTACACACTCACTCAGACACACTCACACACTCACACTCAAATACACTCACATTCACACACTTACACATTTACATACTCACACTCAAACACAGTCACACACACACACTTATACACTCTCACACTCACACTTACACACTCACTCAGACACACACTCACACACACTCACACTCACACACACTGACACACTCACACTTACACATTCACACACACTCACACACACTCACACTCACACTTACACACACTCACACACACTTCACAGGAAGCAGGGTCTCCCAGCAGATCCCCCAAAGCAGGGAAGGCAGCATGGTGAGAACCACCCCTCCCTCGTCTCTGGGCCCAACGTCAAGTGGATTTCAGGGCAATGGGCGTTTCCAGAGTCTCCCTCGGCCTGGGATCTGCGTGTGTGCGTGTGTGCGTGTGTGCGTTGGGTCCTCTCAATCAAGGCCTAAAATTCAAATGCTAAAGAACAGTCAGTGGAGTCCGTCAGCCTAGGGGGCCCCGGGTGCATGCTGAGCCCCGAATTCTCAGGTTTCCTGGTGCCCCGGGTTCCCCCGGGTCTGCAGGGAGCCTGTCCCAGCAGCAGAGCTTCTCTGGGCCTTGGTGTGGCCTCCTGGTGGGCTGAGAACGGCTGACCATCACCCCCAGTGCTCCTCGGCCCGCTGCCTCCTGAATGCTCACTTCCCCATCGTGCTCAGACCACAGAGCTAATCGCCTCCTTGAGGAACCCCCCCGCCCCCGCCCACCCCACTCCTCACCTCTGCTTCTACATCATCTGCCTTTGACCCTGCTTCCCAGGGTGCCGCCCGCCAGAGGCACAGGCAGAAGCAGAGGTGAGGCCACCTGGGCAGTGCTGGGAGATTGTCTCCCCCGGGTGGGCTCACCTCTGCCCTGAGCCCCCAAGGACAGGGACCGGTGAGAGAGAGGGGAGGGCAGGAGAGAGGAGCAGGAGGGGGGAGGACCTGGAGGAGGGCACGAGTTCCGGCCGCTTTGATGCTTGCCCTCTGGGGTCCAGACACCTGCAGGGACCCACACGGGGAAACAGAGGAGGCCCAGGAGATGGAGGACCCCCACCGTGCCCAAATCAATGGCAGGTCACAGAGGGAAAGAGGTTCATTAGTGTATCTCCCCCGGCCCCCCACCTCTGAGGCAGCCGAAGAGAAAAGCGCTTTTTCTGAGAGGAACTGAGAGCCGGGCCTTCCTCGCCTGCAGGCTGGGCCGCCTTGGATCATTTCCAGGTGTCCTGCAGTTGCTACTTCTCACCCACCACCGCCTCGTCGCACCCTTCCCACGGGTTCCCTGGGGCGGGGAAGGAAGTCCAAACACGGGAACCTAAACCTCCTAGCTGGTCCCCCTCAGAGCACTGACCCCTCTTTCCTGCAAAGCCCATGAGTCGAGGGGACTCCAGCTCCCAAAGCCCCACTGTCTCCCGGCTAGATGCCCCTACACACACACACACACACACACACACACACACACGCCTCCCTTTCCTCTCTGCCCTGCCCTGAAGTTCAGTGCCATGTCACATTTCCTACTACAGCCCTGTCCCTCCACCCCTCTGGAAGAATCCCATTTCGTTAGCGATTTCCGGGTGTGAATGGCACTCATTGATTCCACACGTGCTGAGCATCCTTGGGCCAGATTCCATTTTAGGTGCCTGGGATACAGACACGTGTCCTCCCCTCCCAACAATACAAACTAAGGAACCTGATTAAACATGAGCGAATGACTTGAATAAAAATACTTCTCAGAAAGGGTATACAAATGCACAACAAGAGCCTAAAAGAGGTGTTCAACATATGCTCCCCAAATCGCATGCAATGCCAACTCACTCCTTCCAAAGGCACGGTCCCAAAAAAAAAAAAATAAGAACTAGGGCAGAAGAGATGACTCAAGGCCCTGGGTTCGATTCCCCACATATGATGCCTTGAACACTGCCAGGGGCGAGGCCCAAGCACAGGGCTAGGAGCAGCCCCTGAGCACTGCCAGGAGTGGCCCAACACTCCCAACCCCTGCCATCATTCCCCTTAAAAAGAAACGTTGGCAAGGACACAGAGAAATCAGAAGTCCTGTGACTACTGGTTGGACTCAGAAAAGTTGGCCTTTCTTCCAAATGTTGAAATAAAGCTTCCTAGATGATCCAGGAAGTTCACTTTGAGCATCAATCCCAAAGGAATCAAAAGCTGGACTTTAACATCGACAGGTGCCAACTGCTAGCAGCCTTACCACAACAGCCAAGAGGCGGAAATAGCCCAAGTGTCCACTAACGGATGAAAGCAGGCCGTGCATACAAGTCTTATTCGGTCCACACAGCAAGGTAGTGGGGTCCACGTTACAATGCGGAATGCCTGGAGGACAGGGTGCACGGTGAGACAAACCAATCGCCCCAAGTCAAAGTCCGTCCGATCACAGAAAGCGTTGAAAGTCATCAAGTTCATAGGCACGGAAACCAGAACAGCGCGTGCAGGGTGTGTGTGTGGGGGTGTTGCTCAATGAGTATAGAACAGCCATTTCACAAGACAGAGCAGTTCTGGGGGCGAGTGTGAATATATTCAACCTCGTGCACATATGGAATATCACAATGTGAATCAATTTAACACAACTGGACTGCAAAGACGGGGCCGCAGAGATAGCTCAATGGTCTGCGTGCATGCTCTGAGCCCCAGTAACCCCAGGGACCCCCAAACGTAGAGTTGGGAGACCCCCAGCACCGCTGCGCGTGTGCATGTGTACATGTGTGTATATGTGGCCCCAAAGTGAACAAACAAAAAGTGAAGGAAGCAAACTTGATGTTTTCCAGCCCGATTAAAAATAAATAAGTCCCCCACCCCTGTGTGTACTGGGCTCTGAAATACCCACGAGTTCTTCCCTTCGGACTTCTGCCCTGCTGGCCCTTCCCCAATTCCTTGGGTGAGCGGGGCCGAGAGGTCAAGCCCCCTAGGAGCTCCCCCATCTTCCTCAGGCCGGCCAACCTCTTGTTTCTTGGCTCAGGAGCGAGGCTCCGAGTTCCAGGTTAAGACCAGAGTCTCTCCTGCAGGCCCTCAAGGGCCAAGCTCTCTCGAGCGCCCCCTGGAGGGTCCCCGCCAAGGTGGTCTGGCTTCAGGGCTTTCCTGGACGGCCACCGGGTTTCACTCTAGGAAACTCAAAGCCTGTCCTCTCTCTTCCCCCAGGGCCAGAGTTTTCCTTTGATTTGTCACAGATCACTACAGGGTATGCAGGTAGGCACAAGTGTGCGTGTATGTGTGTGTGCGTGTTTGTGCTGTGTGTGTAGGCATGTGTGTATATGTGCTATGAGTGTGCATGTGTGTGAGCATGTGTGTGTGCATGTTTGTGTGTGAACATGTGTGTGCATGTTTGTGCATGTGTGCTTGTGTGTATGTGTACTCTTGCATGTGTGCTTGTGTGTGCATATGTATGTGTGCATGTATGTGTGTGCATGTCTGTGCATGTTTGCATGTGTGCATGTGTATGTGATGTGTACACGTGTGTGCATGTATGCATGTGTGTAAACTTGTGCTGTGTGTGCATGTTTCCGTGTTGTGTATATGTATGTATGTGCGTGTGTGCATGTATGTATATGTGCATGTGTGTGCATGTACATGTGGTGTGTGTAAGCATGTGTGCATGTTTGTGTGTGTGAGCATGTGTATGTGTGTGCATGTGTGCAAGTGCATGTGTACTTGTGCTTATGTGTGTGTGTGTGTGCGTGTGTGCGTGTGTGAGACCCTGTGTGCACGCATGGGCGTAGGAAGGGGAAGTGAGGGGCGTCCTTCCAGCAGGACCCTAGGTTTCGCCAGCTGCCCAGAGGCCACCACACAGCCCAGCCTCTCTCCCGAGACCCCACCTGACACTAATCGGCTGCTGTTCAGCTGCGAATGCAGCGTCTCCACCAAAGTCCTCTCTGGACAGATGTTGTCTGCGGCCAACCCCGTCGGGCGGGGCTGGCCCGGGGTCCGGCGTGCGCCTGTCAGGCCTGACATCTTCAGTGGCTAATGGAACGCAGGGAGTGAGCAGTAGAGCAGGTGCATGCTAATGAGGAGATCAATTTTAATTATGATTTTAATTAAACACCCGATCCAGTAGGAAAAATGACAAGAACTGGGCTGGAGCTGCGCAACCCGGGGACAGGGAGGGCCGAGGGCGGGGGCTGCGGGCTCATAGGGACTGGAGAGGGGGAAAGGGCAGCGGCGCCCCGGAAGCTTCCCCACCCCGACTGAGCTTTCAGGCCACCCTGGGCAGCAGCTGACCCCTCAGCGACCTTCCCTCGGGGAGACGAGGCGAGGCTGAGGACCGTCCACGGCTGCCCCCAGCGGCCTGTGCCCACCCCACCCCGCCACCAGGGACACCCGCATCTCCCACACGCAGATGCCTGGGCTCGGCCGCTCACAGTGTGGGGGCAGCTCCGCCAGGGCCAAGGACCAGAAAGCTTCCTCCCCGGTGTGACACTCTCTGCTGTGCCCGATGGCTGCCGGCATGACCCCACACCCCGGGCCAGGCGAGTCACCTGGGCAAAAGGCAGCAGAGGGGAGGCCCCGAGTCAGCTGCTCTAGGACCGGGTGATCTAAATCTCAACCCTTCTCATGCAGGAGAAAACAACAAGTGTGCTGTATATGTATGTGTGCCCTGTGTACATGTATATATGCTGTGTGTGTGCGTGTGCTCTGTGTCAGATGTATATACATATGTTGTGTGTGCATGTGTGTTGTGTATATCCATGTGTACCATGTGTGTACATGTATGTTGTGTGTGCCTGTGTGCCCTGTGTATCATGTACATATGCTGTATGTGCATGTATACTGTGTACGTATGTGTATATGTGTGATGCATATACATATATATGCTGTGTGTGCATGTGTGAACGACCTATGTGCCCTGTATACTGTGTTCATGTGTCCTGTATGCATATCTATGTGTGTCTATGTGTGCTATGTGTGCTATGTGCTTTGTCCTGTGTGCCTGTGTTCCGTGTGCACATGTATGATTTGTGTACAAAATGTGCAATGTGTGTGCTATGCGCATATGTGTGCTGTGTGCATTGTGCTGTGCGTTTGCATGTGGGTGCATGATCTGTGTGCGTGCTGTATGTGCTGGTGTGTGCTTGTATGTGGTGTCATGTACTATGTGTGTGCACATGCTGCGTGTGTGCACGTGTGAGTGTTGCACGCTGTGTCTGTGGTGGCCCATGGTCCCTGGTGAGAGGAGAGAGCCCAGCGAGGCAGAGGGACAGATTCTGTGGGCCCTCGGCGTGCAGCAGCGGCAGACAGGCAGGAGAGCCTGTGGGCGAGCGCTGGCCCACTGAACTTTCTGCAGTGATGAGGTTCTATTTCTATACCGTCGGATACGTGGTCTGACACAGCCACATATGGCACTGCGTGAGCCTTAAATGTGGCTTATGTAACTGAGGAACTGAATTGTTAATTGACTCGCATTTCGGCTCCTTTCCATCTAGATCCCCACGTGGCTCCCGGCCACCACGCTGGCCACTGCAGCGGCAGGCCACCCCAGGCAGTGCTCCTGTGTGCAGAAGAGGACCCCGAGGCTCCGAGACTGACCCTCCCAGGCGCGGGGCAGGGGGCAGAAGGGCTCCCACCTGCAGCGAGGACCCCACAGTTTCTCTCTGGGTCCGGGCCCCACGGATCTGCTACAGCTCCCCCAGGCCAGCTTGGAGCAGGCGAGAGCTGAAGCGGAGGCCGAGCCAAGCCTTGCTTCTGCGTGTGTCCCCACCACTGGGGCCCATCTGGCGCGTCCCCCCGGGGTGACACAAGGGCTCCCAGGCCTCTCTGCCTGCCGCTCGAGCCGTGTCGCCGGTGGAACAGAGCAGGCGAGATTGGAGATGGTGGCAGAAGTTAATTGGGATTAGATGCGCGTGTTCCACGCTTAACAGAAGCCCAGATGTGCCTCCGTCGCCTCTGAAAACGACATCATTTCCTTAGCCCTCCCTCCCCGCGTCCTCCCCACCCTACCCCCAACAATTTACCATCCCCGGGGGGCGCTCCGGAGAGGTATTGATCGGCTGTTTCTCCCTCTTGCATGCCCTGGCTCAATATCAGTTAAGCCTTTTCCATAACGAATGAGGTCACTTCTGGGCGGAGGGCGGGATCGGGACCCCTTGGCCTTACCTTGGCAGCCCTCTTCCCCCCCTTGCCTGTGCCCTCCAGGGCTTCTCCTGGTGTCTGCTTCATTCTCCCCTGGCCAACGGAAGTGGGGGAGCCAGGACACCTACGAAACCAACCCCCCAGAGCCATAAACACAGACTGTTCCGTGCCTAGCCCCACTTCAGGCCAGAGAAGCAGGAAGTATCGAGGGCTCCCGCTCCCGACAGAAGTCTGCCAGTCTTGCCCAAGGCCCTGGGGATGTCGCTGCTGGGACATCCCCAGCTTCCACTGAAACCTGCTTCCTCTCAGGCGCCAGGAGCCGGTTCACCGGGGCACCTACTAGCAAAGACCAGTTTCTAAGTCTCTATTCCTTCCGAGAGCTCGAGAAGAACAGAGAGAGAGAGAAAAAAAAAACGCCTTTTCATCCACAATTTCAAAAGTGCTTCCCTCCTCACCCCAAATCAGAGCAGGTTCCAGAGAAGTCGCTCACCCACGGTGGGGGTGGGGAATGGGGTCACCCTGTCCTCAGACTCTGATTGGGGTGCTCTGGGCCTTCCTAGGAGGGTAGACCCCGCCAGTGGCCGTGGACATGTGTTTTCCAGGAGCGGGAAGCCTGTCGGAACAGCGTTGGCTAAAATAGACGAGAGTGTAAGAGACAGCCGCTGACCTTTGGGGGCACTAGGGGGCCGGCAGACAGGCACGTGGTGTGGCCGCCTACGTAGCCATCAGTGAGGGGGACAGGCCAGGGCCAGGGAGGGCCGGCGACCTCGCTGAGCTGGCCCTTCTCATGCTAAGTGGGGTCTCCGCAGGAGGAAGAAGCACTGCCTCGAACTCAGGGGGACCACCCAGTGTCCCCTCAGCCAATCGGCCCTCCGGCAGGACTTGCCAGAAAACAGCCCAGGAGGCAAACCGAGCTCCCCAGCACCTCTGTCCTGGGCCCCCACTCCCTCCGTCCTTCTCATCCACCCTCCAGCACCCGCCGGGCGTCCTTCCTCCTCCTCTCCACCGAGAACCTCTTCCTGAGCTAGAACAAAGCCTGCATGAGGAAGAACAGCCTGTCGCCTTCCGGGGAACGGTGGATCCTGGGCCCCGGGCGGGGGTGGACGGTCCATGCAGCCGAGTGTGGGTGCCTGCCCGGCTGGCTTCCGTCCCCCACAGCAGCCCGCGTCTCCCAGAGCGCTGCTAACATCCCTCGACCTTGACGGTGCCTGAAGGTGAAGGCTTCGCTCGGCAAGAGCAGGGCGCCCCGTCTACCCACCCACCCACCCACCCACTGGCCTGTCCCGGCTCGTCAGCTGCAGATCTCTCCAGCTCCCAGACAAGACCCGGGTGCAGCACGCCTGCCACCGACCTCCAGGGTTTCAAGCCAAACCAAGCCACACTCTCCTCGGAGTTATTTTCAACTGCACTCCTCCACCGTGTTCTCCGGGGGCCCCCGGGGAGAGAAAGCAAGCAGAGAGGAGAGGATTTCGGCCTGACAGTCAAGGGAAGCCACCCCTGGGCCCCCCCAGATCTTGCACCGACACGGCTCTCCACCTGCCTGGGGCCGTCTGCCCGCGGTCATTCTTCACGCACCATCAGCAAGCCTGGACCAAGCTCGACTTTCATTCCTGGGGCACATCACATCTCACCTCATCTCAGGCCTTTCCGCCCACTGCCCCGGGGGCCCCGTCGGCCAGCATGCCACCCTCCTGGGGGAGCGCGGTTCCTCTTGGCTCCAATCCACGGGGCTGTGAGTGAGAGGTTTTGAGTTTAAGGACAATGCTGTATGTTAGGAAATAATTTATCTAGTGACCAAGCCAGTGGCACAGGGGGTCTTGCCCCAGGATGCGCCTTCACTGACCCGCAGTTTCAACCTGCCAAGGAATCAGCATTACCTTCTCCTGACCCCATTAAGCCCCTGGAGGTATGGTCCAAACCAAGTAACAGGTCCAGCCATGGAGTTTCCCCAAGAACATGCCCATGTGGGTGGCCCCAAACGGGCCGAGCCAGTCGATCCCCGTTCCGAGGGGGACTCAGGGGACGGCTCCTCAGGCTGAAGTGTTCTGGATCCCAGACTCAGCGGAGTTGAGGAATCCTGATTCCTTCCTTCCTTGGCTAATGAATCCTGGAATGTCTCGTTCAATATGGAAGGCCCTCCTCAAGCTGACCGTTCAGCCACCGCTGGATTCAAGCCCAAACATGTCACCTCACCTTCTGGAGATGAGCCGTCAAACATGGGTCTCCTGGAGGGATCACAGGACTCGAGTCAAGTTTTCTTCCCGTTCTGGAGGAACTGACCCTTCCAGGAGGGTGGGGGTAGCCATGTCTATTTCTGTTCTTCTCTGACTCCTAAAGCCTCTCTTTGACTCTCTCTCTCTCTCTTTTTTTTTTTTTTTTTTTTGCATCACACCCAGCAATGCACAGGGGTCACTCCTGGCTTATGCACTCAGGAATCACTCCTGGCAGTGCTCAGGGTACCATATGGGATGCTGCGAATCGAAACCAGGTCGGCTGCGTGCAAGGCAAACGCCCTCCCCGCTGTGCTATTGCTCCAGCCCCCTCTCTTTGACTCTTGGTCCCAACTTGACTCTTGCTCTCAACTTCAGATCCAGAAACCTCAGGCTAGGCCTGCCTTCCTGTCTTCTGTCTGGCTCTTTCTCCTGCCTCTCTCTCTCCCACGTCAGAGGACCCTGGAGACTTCACTGGGGCCACGAGACAAACCCCTCTGCTTTCTCATCTCCGGGCCAACCTGAGAACAGCCTTCATCCCCATCCCTGGCGCCACTGCCATTGCAGGCTGGTAGGTGCAAGGGGTCAGCACATGGCCTCACTCAGTGGCCATCAAACTCACTTCCTCCCACAGAGAACTTGGGGCTTAGAGTCACTGCAGAAATGGGGTGGCCCTGGCATAGGCTTGCCCAGAAAGCACATGCTCGTTACCTTTGGAAGTACACACACACACACACACACACACACACACACACACACACACACACACACATGCCTTCCCATTCCATCTCACACTCCCAGTTCTCTCAGTAGGAAAGAGGAGAGGGATGCCTGCTCCTCGGGGTCCTCATGATGAAATGTTGTCACTCTGGGTGGTCACTTTGGGAGGGGGCAGAGCTGTGGACCAGGTGTCCTCGGGGTTCACTCTGGATTGTGAGTTCTCCCGTCTTGCGCAACCCCCACAGACCATCTGAGCTCCGTTAAATTCCGTCGAAGCTTCCCTTTCCTCAACTACGTGTATGCGCGCGCGCGCATGTGTGTGTGTGTGTGTGTGTGTGTGTGTGTGTGTGTGTGTGTGTGATCACACCTGTCTTCTTCCGGAGATGCTCTAAGGATCAAATGAGATAAGAAATGCAAAGTGTTTTGGCGTATCGTAATTGCTCCAGAAGACTGGGTTTTAGGGTTATTATCGCGAATCCCTAATAAATTGTAGCTGCCCTTTGTTGGCAGGGCTCTGGATTTCATTCCCTGCTCTGACTAACTCTCAGATCTCCGTGGAAGCTGACATCCTCAGGAAAAACCTCCTCTGGTTTCCCAGACAGAGGTTGGTTAGCCCCTCGGTCCTGAGCTTTCCAGAACACCCAGGCCCTGTTTGTATGGTGATGGATGGAATTTAGGGTCTCCACCCAGCACTAATATACGTACAAAAGACCCTGGGCTCCTGGATGGTGGGACCCCAGTTTTGTGTACCACCACCCCCCATCCCCACCCCAGAACCAGCACCTAGTTCAGGACCCAAGTAAGAATGTCTGCTGATGTGCTGATGTGCGATGCCCTAGGTTTGATCCCTGGCACCCCCACCACACACACACACACACACACACACACACACACACACACACACACACACATATGAATCTAAGAATGGTTCTCTTAGGGCTGCAGGAGATGGTTCCAAGGGCCAGAGCAAGTGCGAAGCATGCAGAAACCTGGGGTTTAATCCCAGCAATGGTTGGTCCTGAAATCACCATTGGAATTGCCCCGTCTCAGGAGAAAAAAAAAAAAATCTGTTCATTAAACACACAAAATTCGAAGTTGCTCTTTAGGAAGAGCCATAAAAGAGATCACCGTCCGTATCTGTGTGGAAGCAGCCCTTCTGCTCCCATCCTCTCTGTACTCAGGGTGGCGAGAGGGCACTTTGTGTCCTGGAAACAGCATTTCTTGGGGTTCCCGTAGAACTAGAGCAAGGAGGGGATCTGCCACCAGAAAACAGGATTCCGTGCCCCCATCCTTCAATCCCCTGCCCCCGTGCCAGGCCTCTGTGGCATAGAAACCCTCTGCCCTGTTTCAGCACCCAGTCCCTGCAGGAAAAAAAAAAAAGTTCGCCCTGAGCAGGAGAGAGCTGAAAATCATATTTTCCCGGGATGTCAAAGCTCCTCTCCCACCTTAAATGAAAAGGTATTATTTCTGTAGAGGAGAATGTCACACCACCACCAAAATTTGCTCCTTCAGCAAAATCCCCGTCACCGTTCCCTGCACGCCTGGCAGTGCTCCATCCTGAGCCGAGGTCAGGAAATTCGCGGACCCCACGCAAATCAGGGGAGCTGTGATTAAAACCGGGGAGCCTTGCCCCCAGGGGCCTGCCTGGGCAGAAATGAGGGAGAGAAGGGGACCAAGCATCCCACAACCCGCCGAGGACCCGCTCCCTGCGTGGGAAAACCACACTACCCCTCCCTTCCCACAATAAATAGCTTATCTCCAGCTCAGCAACCCCTGTGCCTTTCTGCTCAGAGATGAGAGAGCCTTGCCGTGTCATCCTTGGTCCGTGTAAAAATATCCCCTTCCGAACTGCCAACAAGCCATCAGTGCCCGGCCCCTCGGCAGTGAGGGCTGAAGCCGCAGCCCCTGTCTTCCCTCCCACACATGTGCACGCTGCCCGGCACCCCGGAGCTTCACACAGCGCCTGGGGGCGAGGGCGGCTGGAAAAGTGTCAGGCAGACACTGGATTCCAATCAGCGGGAAACTGTCTCTCCTGTTTTAATGAGTGCGAAGGCGCTGGGAGAACAGGTCAGAAGCCGCTCTCTGTCCCTGGAGCTTCCTGTTGTGTCAATTTCGGCATGAGTGGCCCGGGGGCGGATGGCACCCGGGGTCCCTGCGAGGCCGGGGACCTCAGGCTGCATCCCCCGCAGCCCTGAAGCAAGCCTGGTCACCAAGTCTGAGATCTGGAAGATTCCAGCCCTAGGGATCCTCTCCGGCCACTCCCCAAGAGCCCTGTTCCCCAGGGATGAGTCTCTAGACTCCGTGACCTCTGGGGAACCTTGGGGCCGGCGTCTCCTGGCCAAGGGCATCCATCCCAGCCCTTCCAAGCTGGACCCGGGACACCCCTGGCCACCTGGGTCTGGCCCGCCATGTCTTTTGGCTGCATACCCCAATCCAGACTATTTGGGTCTACCCAGGCCCACTGGGGTCCCTTGGGGAAAGCCACCTGGGTTTTTCTGGAGGCCCCTCTCTCTGCTGGGGGACTCCCGGGGGCCCCCATCCGTGGCCACTGGAAGTCTCCAGGCTGCACCAGCCCCCCATCTCCCGCCTTGTTGAGCCAGGCTGTATGCAAACATTTGCTTTGATTTGTAAAATGATCCATATAATTAAGGAAAAGAGTTAAATAAAGGGACTGATTTCAGAGAGCAGGCTGTTAATGACACTAATACCTGACAAAAGGGGTCATTATGATGGGCTAATGGGCCTCGCCTGGCGCTCAGCTCTCACAGGACACAATCCAACACACTCAATTATCTGCTAATCAGGGCCATTTTGTCAGAGGTTATTGCCCTGAAGTATCAATTATAGGAACATTATTAATACTTTATGGAGAAATCACTTGCATGAAAGTGTTAAACTCGTGGGGCGAGCCCTGCCCCTCCCCTCCCCACCTGAGTACCCCTCTCTTTTGTATGCCTCCCACGGGGGCTTTGTGACCTATTGGGTCTGCTGGGAAGGAGCCAGGATGGTGATGAGGTGCCCTGTCCTGTCACCTGTGACCAAACTGGCAATCCCAACTCCTAATGCCACCAGCTGGCAAGAGTGGCTTAGTCCAAAGCCAAGGTATTACTGACTCAGGGCACAGGAGCAAGGAGTGTGTGTGTGTGTGTGTGTGTGTGTGTGTGTGTGTGTGTGTGTGTGTGTAGGGTATTGGCAGAGTGTGTGTGTAGAGTGTTGGCAGAGTGTATGTGCAGAGTGTTGGTAGGGTGTGTGTGTAGTGTGTTGGTAGAGTGTGTGTGCAGTGTTGGTAGAGTGTGTGTGTTTGCAGAGTGTTGGTAGAGTGTGTGTGCAGAGTGTTGGTAAAGAGTGTGTATGCAGAGTGTTGGTAGAGTGTGTGTGCAGAGTGTTGGTAGTGTGTGTGTGCAGAGTGTTGGTACAGTGTGTGTGCAAAGTGTTGGTAGAGAGTGTGTATGTAGAGTGTTGGTAGAATAATGTGTGTGTGTAGAGTGTTGGTAGAGAGTGTGTATGTAGAATGTTGGTAGAGTGTGTATATTTGCAGAGTGTTGGTACAGTGTGTGTGCAGAGTGTTGGTAGAGTATGCGTGTTTGTAGAATGTTCTTAGAGAGTATGTGTAGACTGTTGGTAGAGTGTGTGTATTTGCAGAGTGTTGGTAGAGTGTGTGTGCAGAGTGTTGGTAGAGTGTCTGTGCAGAGTGTTGGTAGAGAGTGTGTATGTAGAGTGTTGGTAGAGTGTGTGTGTGTGCAGAGTGTTGGTAGAGTGTGTGTGCAGAGTGTTGGTAGAGAGTGTATATGTAGAATGTTGGTAGAGTGTGTGTGTATGTAGAGTGTTGGTACAGTGTGTGCAGAGTGCTGGTAGAGAGTGTGTATGTAGAGTGTTGGTAGAGTGTGTGTGTGCAGAGTGTTGGTAGAGTGTGTGTGTAGAGTGTTGGTAGAGAGTGTGTATGTAGAGTGTTGGTAGAGTGTGTGTGTGCAGAGTGTTGGTAGAGTGTGTGTGCAGAGTGCTGGTAGAGAGTGTGTATGTAGAATGTTGGTAGAGTGTGTGTGTGCAGAGTGTTGGTACAGTGTGTGCAGAGTGCTGGTAGAGAGTGTGTATGTAGAGTGTTGGTAGAGTGTGTGTGTGCAGAGTGTTGGTAGAGTGTGTGTGCAGAGTGTTGGTAGAGAGTGTGTATGTAGAATGTTGGTAGAGTGTGTGTGTATGTAGAGTGTTGGTACAGTGTGTGCAGAGTGCTGGTAGAGAGTGTGTATGTAGAGTGTTGGTAGAGTGTGTGTGCAGAGTGTTGGTACAGTGTGTGTGTGTAGAGTGTTGGTAGAGTGTGTGTGCAGAGTGTTGGTAGAGAGTGTGTATATAGAATGTTGGTAGAGTGTGTATATTTGCAGAGTGTTGGTAGAGTGTGTGTGCAGTGTTGGAAGAGTGTGTGTGTGTGTAGAGTGTTGGTACAGTGTGTGTGCAGAGTGTTGGTAGAGTGTGTGTAGAATGTTGGTAGTGTGCGTGTGTAGAGTGTTGGTACAGTGTGTGTGCAGAGTGTTGGTAGAGTGTGTGTGCAGTGTTGGTAAAGTGTGTGTGTGTTTCTCTCTTTTCTCCTTTCTCTCTCCATTTTCCTTCTCCCTCTCCTTTTCAGCAAAAGGAAGAGGCAGACAAGAGGCCCTACCACAGGGTCAGCCTGTTGTCGTCCTGCTCAGGACTTAGTCCACACTGCTTCCAGAACTCACTTCTCCACACTGGGCACTTAGAATGTTGACCAACGAAGAACCAGTGGGCAGCCCAGAGATGATGTGCTACTGAGCCGTTCGTGTAGTTCAGGGGTAGGTGACAGACTGCCTCACCGTGAGGCCCTGGGTTCAATCCCCTCACCACACACACACACACACACACACACACACACACACACACAGAGCAGGGGGAGGAAGATGATGCAGAGAACAATGTGTGTAAAAAAACTTTGGAGTCAGGCCAATGATAATTCAAGCTCCCTTTCCTCCACTCACATGCTGAGGCCCCCCAGACTGGTCACTTAGCTCTGACCTGTAGCAGCTTTGGACTTTCCCTGGAAGTCGTATGACTGGAAGGTCAGCGGTGCCATATTCCAATCAGGCAAATGTGAGGAGGCTGATTCCCCTCCCTGAACTTCAGTTTTCCGACGACTTCAGTTTTGAGCTGGCTTATCCCTGCAGGAACCCGTGCGGGCACCAGCCGGAAGAGGTCATGGTCAACAGCGCCCGGGTTACAGGCGGATCAGCCATCTCTCGGGATTCTTATGAACGGCGTGTGAGATCAGCACTCGGTGTCTGTGGTGTTGCTTCATTCTCTTCTGGTTTCACAGCTCGTGTAGGCGTGTCTGGGAGCTGGGGGCTGTAGCAGCCTCAGAAACAGGAACCCCTGCAGAGCAGCAACCCCAGCTGCCTCCTGCACCCTCTGTGGATCTGGTCGCATCTGCTGATGCGTATTATCCATCCCAGCCCATCACTGTTTCCGCATTATCACTGGCGTTTAAACCATACGTAAATAGGTTTAGTTTAAAAGAAAATCAAGCAGTCAGATCAGGTATACCCTAGAGCATTGCGGTTTTGTGAAGAGCACCGATCAGAGGGTCATGACCAGCTACCCCTTCCTCCTCTCTCCCTCCGTGACACCAGCTCGGTGACTAACTTCCACTCTCAGGAAGCCCGAGGCTTCCTTTCCAACGGGGCTTGAGGTTGCAATGTTTGTTCCTAAATAAATCGTGAAGATAAATGGAAGTTGAGTTTTCTCTGCCCTCGTGCCCTGAGCAGGAAAGCTCCTGCAGAGAAGGGTTAAATGACGCTCTGGCGAGGAGCGCGAAAGAGGCGGTGACCCCGGCCAACTCTGCCCAGCATCCTGGCAGCAGGAGGGGGAAACGCCGTCTTTCAGGACTGGGTGGAATCCCCCACTCTCCTCGCCTCGAAGACCCCCACCCGCCCCTCCCGAGCAGGGCCAGACGTATCTGGCGTCTCACCAGCAGGAAGGAGATTCAGGGCTGGTGAGATTCTCCCCCAAGCTACAGCATTTAGTCTCAAGGGAGAAAAGTAGGAAGGAAGTAGGGAGGAAGTAGGGGGTCTCACTGCTCTCCCTGGTCCTTATGGTCTCTCTCAGCCCCTTCACCCCATCCTGCAGTGTAACACTGCAGCACTGTCGTCCCATTGTTCATCGATATGCTCAAGTGGGCACCAGTAACGTCTCCATTGTGAGACTTGTTGTGACTGTTTTTGGCATATCAAATACACCACGGGGAGCTTGCCAGGCTCTGCCGTGCGGGTGGGATACTCTTGGTAGCTTGCCGGGCTCTCTGAGAGGGATGGAGGAATCGAACCTGGGTCGGTCACATGCAAGGCAAACGCCCTACCCGCTGTGCTATCGCTCCAGCAATCCTGCAGTGTAGAGAAGAGCAATCCACAGCCTGTTCGCACACTCTGCAGAGAAGACCCACAGAGAAACCACAATCCCACACGGGAGGTCAGCACCGGCCCACTTGGCCCTTCCTGAGCTTCCCCTCGGTTCTCAGCGGGGTCTCCAGAGCTCCGTGTTTCCCGGTGCCACTTCCCCAAGGTCCCCACTCGGGGAAGCGAAGCTCAAGAACAAGCGCACAGAGACCCCAGCGTTGGGCGACCAACCCCAGCTCCGCTGAGCGCGGACGTTGAAGCCAAGTGAATTTCAGCCTTGACCCGGAGGCCCGGGACCCAAGGGTATCTCCCACCCAGAGAGTGGAGGAGTAAGTAAGAAGCGGTGCAGTGGCTCTCCTGGGCCAAAGCGGAGCCAGCGCCTCGGGTTAACAGAGGGATGAACCCAGACTGGTGGAATCAGATGGCCAGAGTGACCGGCTGCCCCTGCGTCCTGTCGCCAGAAAAGAGGAACAGACCCAGAACCAAAGGTCACCACATCAGACCTGGGCCGGGTGGAGGCAGGTGTGAACTGAAGTGCTGGGCGCGCCGAGGACCCCCCCCCCCACCCTGGGTTCGGGGGCTCTGCTGGGTGGGTCTGGGTAATTAGCATCTGCGCTAAGCAGCTTCGGGGTTAAGTGCTACCAGGGGTTTGATCTGGGCTGACAGAGGGAGCCACGGAGTGGGGTGGTTGCTTAGCAACGACACCTGTAAGCCATTAAGCAACCAGTCAGCTTTGTCAACTCGAAGCAGGGGCTGGTGGCAAGAGGAGGGGGCGCGGAGGTGGAGACCCAGGCCTGCAGGCCTCAGGCCAGAGGAGAGGGGCAGAGGTGAGCGTGCCCAGATGCTCCCTCCGCCCAGGTGTGGGTTGGGGGAAGGCTCCTCCCTCCGCTCTGGCTCCTTCTCTGGCCCTCAGCAGCAGATGTAGAAGCCTCCAGCTCTCAAATCCCACATGGTGGGGCGGAAGGGTGGGGGGCGGGGGGCGGTGGCCTGCAGGGGGAAGTGGGGTGTGGACGACGACAGGGACAGCAGAGGCTGGCGCTTTTGTTCTCAGATTCAGAAGAACTAAGAACCAAGAGAAGGGGCCGGAGCAATAGTACAGCAGGTAGAGGGTGTTTGCCTTGCATGCGGCTGACCTGGGTTCGATCCCCGGCATCCCATCTGGTCCCCCAAGCACTGCCAGGAGTAACCCCTGAGCATCGCTGGGTGTGACCCAAAAAGGGAAAAATAAAGCACCAAGAGAAGACCCCGAGAGAAGATGGTTCTCCTGGCCTTTCCCCCACCTCCACCTTCCCGCCTGTGTCCACCTGCAGACACGGTGGCACCAGCCAGAGGTGAGAGCCGGACAGGGGCAGGGGCCGTAGTCACCTTAGCCCCACTTGTGCCTGTGAGATTTCCAGACCCGTCCATCCCTGACTTTGCCCAGAATTCCCGAGCTGAGGGCAGGTGTAGGGATGAAGAGCCATGAGCCCAATGGGAGGGGTGGGCTCAAAAGGTGCCCCTAGCCTTAAGAACATTTGGGGCCCACCCCCACCCCACTCGGTCACTGCTAAGCCAAAGAACCTTTGGTCAACCTGGTGCCGAGTCGCCAAGACCGGAATCTCTCATCTGTAGGGGTGTATGTGGGGGGCCGGGGGAGGGTTCTATCAGTCTGGGATCCCCACGGGAATCAGGAGGCAAGTTGTCCTCCCGCAGGACACAGCCTGGACAGATGACGGAAGTGGTGTCCCTCCGTGTGCCTGGGTCAGCAGGAGAGGAAAGGCGGAGAGGCCAACCGCTCTGTCCTAGCTGCACAGACCCTACTCAGGCCTCAGGCGGCACCACGCGGGGGCTGGATCCAGCCACACCTTCCAGGAGCCCCTTTGCTTCTCTCCTACCCACTGAGCTCCCCGCTACCCGGGAACTGGTGCTCGTAGATCTAAGTGAAACCGAGAGAAGGAAGCTGGGCCAGCCTTCTGCCCAGACTTGGGTCAGAGGCAGTTCAACAACCCAGATTTGGGGGTTTTAGCCTGTAGGTGTTAGTGGGTGTCCTCTGTGATGGTGTCCAGACTCAGGCCCTACAAAGGAGGAGAAGGGTAAGTAAGAGTCTCAACCCAGGGGACCAGGCACCACCCAGCCAGAGGGGTCTGCAGAATATTCCAGAAAAACAGAGTCTCCTCCCACCTTGCCCTCTATGCCTGAGAAAGTGGGTGCGGCCCTTTCTCTACTTTGGGGTAGTTCCTCCCTGGCCCTGAGCGTCACATCACAGTGAATGAGCCCTGTCTAGAATGGCCATAGCCCCTACGGTCCCCAGCCCCTGCGCAGTTCTGTCGTGGGGTCTGTGTGTTGGCCGGCCACGCCCCAGGTGAGTAAGCATGTCTGTGGGTGCACCCCACCCCCACTCCACGCTCCGGGCACGCTGCCTCCCGCCCCGTGTGGTACGTTATTTTCATGCTCTGGGTTATATTTAACTCAAGTCATAATATTTGGGGGATTGGAAGCCTGCTGTTTCACCAAGAAAGGCATTTGAATATTCTCCGTTCCAGAGAATTCCAAGGGCTCCGGGAAGAGAGTGAGGCGGCTGCCCCAGATTTGTCTGACACCTCGCATTCACGTGAGCTCCATTAGTGGGGGGACTGCGCGGGCAGCAGCCCCCACCCCCGGGGACACCAGAACCGTCAGGGGATGCCAGAGGCTATTGAGTGGCAGGAGGAGGCGCGTGCCTGCGGAGGGTCCCCCCAGATGAGCCCCGCACGGTCCCCCAGGGAAGGAACCCTAATTGGCAGCATCGCCTGACTTGTCACTACTGTCTCCTCCGGCGGGCGTCGGGAGAGGGGGCCCCACGTGATGACTCAGCCACCCCACCCCTGTGCTTCAGATCCAAGAAAGCAAACCTCCAGGGGCCCATACGGGGGATCGAGTGCCCCTCTCCCTCAAAAAAAAAAAAGAAAGAAAGAAAAGCACCCAGCAAAGGACAGATGGTGCCGAGAACACGGACGCCAGAGAAACCAGAGCAGAAGGTTGGTGCTTGTTCCCACGTTGTGGGGGAAACTTTTTGCAATCCTGGTTCTAAGCCTTGCAAATGCCCAATGCCGAGATTCGAAGCTTTGCGGAGATTCTAACTCGGAAGTTCCGGTCCTTCTCGCGTTTCCTGCGAGCTCCCTCTATGTGGATTTCTCTCCGAGACGCCACTTTCCTCCATGATCTCACTCCCCTGTGCCAGGAGGGCTGGTGGGACAAGCACCCAAATGTACACGTAGGGGCAGGGGCCCGGGGTGGATGGAGAGTGGGGGATCATAGGGTGGGAGCCACGTGCTTCTCTGATGGTCTCTAGACTCGGGTCTCCCAGCTTGGGGCCAAGGAGGAGAAAGGCAAGAGTTGGGTCCCCAGAAATCAGCCACCACCCAGCAGAACAGAGTCTGCAGAACATTCCAGAAAAAACAGGACCTTCTGGTGACTCGAAGATGTAGGGGTCCCAGGAAGGAGCAGTTTCCTTAGTGAGTGAGTGAGTGGGCTTGGAGGGGGCCTTGGCCATCAGCAGCCTCCCGCCCTCAGCCGTCGGCCCACCCTCTCTGCTCCGGCCCCGTGTAGGGCACAAACGCCAGCACGAGTGTCACATACATGGGAACTGACATATGGTCTCACTTTTTTTTTTTAAACCTTCCAAGTTCCCTAGGCTGCTCAGAGTGAATATTAATACTAACATAATTTCATGATGATTAGAGAACACAATTAGGGGCTATTAATAATGAGACAAATAATGACATTTAAGGCCTCATTTTAATTTGAGTAATATTCTGTCTGGTGATATTTAAACAGCCCCGTCTAGCGCGATCAGGCCAGGGCTGGGGTGCGGGCTCTGCCGGCAGGAGGTGTCAGCGCCCCCGCCCCCGCCCCCGCCCCTACCCACCTCCGTGGCCAGCCAGGTGGACGGTGGCTGCAGCTCCAGCACCCGGATGCGCCCAGGGAGGGCTTTCCTGCCTCTCGCCAGGCCTGGTGCCCGAGACTGTCCCTTCAGGAGGAGGCCCTGGTTGCTGCACTCAGGTTCTGGGTGGGGACTAGGCCCCGGAGACAGGGATGGACGCTGTGAAACGCTCAGCCTCAGGGACCAACTTGCCCAAGAAAGTTCCAGCAAGCTTCGATGAATTCCAGCCTGTCTCAGCCCATCCCTGATCAACCCGCAGAGCCTGAATCCCCAGGTCTCTCTTTGGCCACGTTATTCTGTCCCTGTCACACACGAGCCGTCCTTACGCCTGCTCGAACCCCACCTGCCCTTCAGAACACTCTCTGTGGCTGAGAACACGGGCTGGGGCCCCTTTCAGCACTCAGCAACCTGGGGGAGCTTTCAGTGGCCCTCAGTGTTTGTTGAATAACTCCCTGACCCCAAGACAGAGTCGCCCCCATGCCACCCCCAGCCCACCCACCGGGTTCAAGTTTGTAGCTGAAATCCCGTAACGGCATCTTATCTGCAGGTCCCAAAGCCACAGCTTTGGAAAGTTTCATTTTGGTAAGATTTGGGGGGGGGTATTTTGGGGGGTTACACCTGGCGATTCACAGGAGTTACTCCTGGCTCATGCACTCAGGAATTACTCCTGGTGGTGCTCAGGGGACCATATGGGATGCTGGGAATCGAACCCAGGTCGGCCATGTGCAAGGCAAACGCCCTACCCGCTGTGCTATCGTTCCAGCCCCACGGGGGCGTTGGTTTTTAGGCCACACCCGGTCCTATTCGCTGGCTCTTCCTGGTGGAGCTTGGGGGGTGGCCCTCTGGTACCAGGACCCAACCCGGGGCTCCTGCAAGCCTAACAAGCTAGCCCTCCCTCCGAAGCTCTCAGCCACATCTTTTGAATGTTGGCTCCTGGCAGACACGTGGGAGGTGAAGGCGCTGGCTGGAGGGATGCACGGAGAGGAAATGTCTATGAAATAGGAAACTTCTGTGGTGAACAGAAGCCAGCAACTTCGGTCTTAAAATAACCCGTTTCCTAATCCAGGCATACACCACGCTGGGGGCCAGGGGCCGGGGACCCACGCGTAGCAGGATGTGCGGTGTGTTTTCTTGGGGAGCCCTAGAGTAAATTCTGTCAGCAGAGAGCTCCGGGGCAGGAAAGCCCGGATGGGAATCAGACCAGCCCCGGTTCCCGGCCCTGGAAGGTCTCTGGAGAGCAGGAGGGTGTTAAAGGAACGAATCGGGGCGCTGGCAGGGGAGGGGAAGGGAGAGAGGAAGATGCACTTTGTGTTTATCCCAATCAGGTACATTTTCCATCCACGATCTTCTTTGATCCTGAAAACAATCCTAGGAGATCCGAGTTCCTATGACTGTCGGTTGAAACTGGAGTTTAAGGGAATGGATTCCCCGGCAGACCACACAGCCCCGTGTGGCTGATCAAGACGTCACATGGAGGGCCGACGGCTCCAGGCAGAGCCCAGAGCCTGCCAGGGAGAGCGGTCACGGATCGGGGCACATCCTTGGCATGTAGAGTTCGATCCTGGGCATGTCACGGATTCCTGAGCATTGCTGGATGTGACACTCCCACCCCCCCCACCCCCCGCTCCCAGACCATAATCAGAGCCCAGAGCATAGGCTCCCAGGGTGGGGAACCGAGAGGCACAAGGAGACAGGGCGACACTGATAGTCACAGAGGGAAGGAGGTTCCAGCCCAGTGGCCGGTAGAAGCCAGCCTGCCTCTTGGCGTCTCTCTGCCTGAGGATCCCGCGAGATCTGCTGCAGGAGAGAGGCGGAAACTCACTGGCCCAGGGCCAGTGCCCGCAGCCCCTGCGCTGATGAGGGAAGGAAGGCGCCTCCCCCCACCCCCGCCCGGGGCTGGTGTCACCGGACACATCAGAGGACAAGCTTGGCAGACAACGGGCTCCAGCTCCGGGGCGGGGGCTCGGGGAAGGGTCTGCAAACAGCGGGGGAAGTTAAGTGGAACCTTTCTGGGTAATTGACTCTGTCTGCCCACAGGCCCCCTGCCAGGCCCAGGCAGGCCCGGGCTTCACGCGGCAACCTGTCGGGCTCTGCTCTGCAGAGGCAGCGCCTGGCTGACAGCAGGCTGGCAATTTTGCTCCAAGACTTCCCCGCGTCAGCCGCAAGCCTCCTTTCGCTGCATCCCTGACGCGTGACTCGGGCACCGGCCGCCTCTTTGGCGGTGGCAGGGCAGCCGTGCAACCAGCAGGCGGGAGGGGTCCGGAGGGAGGGCAGACCCAGGCAGGATGGGGGGCTCGGGCAGAGACACGCACCGTCCAGCCTCTTCTGCCCCCCGCCCTCCCCCCCCCAGAAGCCATGCGCACGGATCCGATGGGGCAGGGTTTCCCGAGGCGAGGGACTTCTTTCCCCCTTGTTCTCATTGTTCCTGGGTGCGCAGGCTCGAAGCCAGAGCCCGGCCCCTGAGCCTTAGGTGCTCTGCCACCGCATTGTATCTCTGGCCCCAAAGACTCTAGGAACCAGAAGCCCCTGACAGCTCAAAGCGAAGCCCTCGTGAATTTTCCCCTCCGGGTCTTCTGCTCCTCACTGGCATCCCCCACATGCTCCCTGCACCCCGCTGGCGCCCCCACCCGGCCCCACGCCTGAGCATCCCTCCCACCCAGCCTGCAGAACCAGCCACCCACAGCAGCAGCGCGGGTCACTGGACACGACACACACACCCTCGCTGTTTGGGGCCACAGCGGTGCCGGCGTCTGCGGGGGGTCCAGGCTGGGCTGGGACTGAAGGATAGCTCTGGAGTCCAGGGAGCGTGTGGACGGGCATCCTGGGATTAGGGGCAAAGTGGTAACAGATCAGACCTCGACATGACCCCGAGGCTGGGCCAGCCCTGGCCTCCTCCATCAGTTCAGTGGTCTCGTCTGGCTTTAACACCAGCTTAACCGGAACCCCGGGGGCTTCTCGGGGGCCCTGGTGCTGCTGTTCTCCCGGTGAGAGTTCCCAGGAGTCTCCTGGGAAGGGTCACGCTGGTGGCACCTTCGAGCTGTGCTGGCCTCCTCTCTGTTCCCCGTCCCACTGGCGGGGATGCTCCTGTATCCGCAGGCCCAGATGGCGCCATTAGCCTCGTCCCTCCCCTCCAGGCCTCCAGGCCTCCCCTCTCAACCCCTGCATCACACAGCAGCATCAGAGACACTCGGGCCAGGCCTCTGAAAGTGGGGGAGGGGGCGCTATCCAGTTTCTCCAGAGAGGCTTCTGGGGGTCTGGGCGTCCATCCGAGCAGCACCCGTCCAAGACACAGATCGATTCCTGAGCACGGCCTGGAGAGGTCAGCGCTGAGTGCCGGTCCCGCTGCACAGACCGGGAAACGGGCACCAAGTGACTCAGTCACGTCTCCCAAGTTCTGCGGCCCCGGACACGACCCCACACTGACCCCAAGGTTGAGAATCAGCGGGCCGGTGGAGAGAGCTCTAGGGCAGACCGCAGCCTTTGCAAGCAGGAGCCCCAGGTTCGACCCCCAGCACTGCATGTTCCCCAGCACTGCTGGGAATCAAGCCGCGCAGAGTCCCTGAGCTCCTCCAGAGACTCCGCAGTGACCGGTGGTCTAGCTGTCCCCTCCAAGATGTCATGGGGGCTGGAGCAATGGCACAGCAGGGAGGGCGTTTGCCCTGTATGCGGCCGCCCCAGGCTTGATCCTTGGCATCCCATATGGTCCCCCAAACACTGCCAGGAGCAATTCCTGAGCACAGAGCCAGGAGTAACCCCTGAGCACTTGGGTGTGACCCAAAAAGAAAAAAATTAAGGTTTTGGGGTTTCTCACTATCATCCCCCTACAGGACCTAGGTCCTGGGCTCCACCCCCCAAATCTGCTCCAGGCTGTTGTCTCACCCTACTGCTCTTGACACCCCTCGAACCCAGCTTCCTGCCCACATACCTCCAGGTCCTTCTCGTCCCCCAGCCCAGACAGGCCCTCAGTGCCTCGTGGGTGTTCAACCCCCTGCCAGTTCTGTCACCCTGAGGGAGAATTCGCACCCCCAACCCCTGCCCAGCCCCGGCATCCTGGGGATGATGCCAGGAGAGTCTGGCTGCTGCCCTCCTCACAGTGCTCGGCCACTGACTCTCCTCACAGTGCTCGGCTGATGACTCAGCCTCAGTGCTCGGCTCCTATCCTCCTCCTGTCCATCCAGGGACACCTTCTCCTTGGTGTTTCACTGTTTGGGGCTTCAGGAAACTCTAACTCACTTGAGGGCAAGTGACGCAGCAGCAGGTCCAGATGCCCTGCGTTACTGTACTGGGGCCCCAACATGCCTGGATGATCATATATATGTATGTGTATATATATATATATATATATATATATATATATATTGCTTTGGGCACCACACTTGGCCTTGCTCAGGGCTGAGTCCTGGCTCTGCACCCAGGGACCCCTCCTGGCAGGGCTCGGGGCCCCGTATGGGATGCCAGGATTACACCCAGATTGGCGGGTACAAAGCAAGTGCTTGACCTGCTGTACTATTGTTCCGGCCCCCGCATCATTTTATTTTCCTGATTCCCCCCGCCCCCTGCTAGCAATCCCAGACCCGGGGGCTGGGGCTGGTGGTTGTCAGGAGTCACCTCATGTGGTAGCCCGGAGGGTGGGACTTGCTACCACACTGCTGCGGAACAGGCTCCCACAGCCCGAAGCCGTCTTCTGGCTGCCTGAACTATTTTCAAGACGTGGCCAGCATCAAGCTGTTGGGGAGCAGAACCACCGACCCATGCCGGGAGATCAGGCAGCTTCAGAGCCCCCCTCAGCCTCGGCCGGCTCCACCAACCGTCTCCCCGCTCCAGGCACCTCGTGCAGACACAAACCCCTTCCCGTCTCCCAACAACATCACCTTGCAGCCACACGAGCTCTTGGAACCCATTGCCTGCCCTCTCACCCTTTCCCCTCTGCCCGCCTTTCTCCCGGGGGCTCTGGCATTTCCAGTCCCACCCCTCAGGAAAGCGGAGTTCTCGGCGGCCCCCAAGCACGGCCAGCACTGGTGAAAAGTCAGCCCTGCAAATAGAAATGTCACTCAATCATTCCTGCAGCTTTTCTCCCATTGGCCTTCCGTGCCGCCTATAATGAGAAATGCTTCTTTCCCCAAATATTGTTTGAATTTCAAATACACAATTTCCCTGGGGGTGACCAGATGAAAAGAGAAACCTGGTTTTGCAACATCAGGCTTCTGGGTGGAAGTTGCATCGAGCGAACACCGAAACTAAATAAATTTTTATTGAGCTCCTTGAAATGACAGAAGCACATCAAGGCAGCCAGGGCCCCTTCCCACTGGGGTGGGCTTCGGCTGTTTTAAGTGCACACCAAGGAGGCGCCCCTCGGGGGTGAGAGAGGAAGGAAAGGATTTTTAACACCGTAGGCAAAGCGACAGATCTGCCCCGCTCCTTCCTGGCCCCTGGGACTCTCTGCCACCGCCCCCTCTCTGCATGGCCAGGGTCCATGGCCACAGGTGTTAATCCTCAAGTTGGCGACACTCAGATCTGCCAAAGGGGGTGGCAGAGACAAGCTAAGTCTTACAGCACTTGCCTTGCACGCAGCCAAGCCCGGTTCTATCTCTGGCACCATACAGGTCCTCCCCAAACAATCAGGAGTGACCCTGAGCACAGAAGCAGGAACAAGCCCTGAGCACCATCAGGCATGGCCCTAACCCTGACCCCACTCCGAGAAAAAAAAAAAAATCTCCCAGAGAATTCTAGAAACACATTCGATGACCTAGACCTTACCCTGAACCCCTAAAAGGAATGTGCAAGGCTCGGCCCTCTGCACTTGTCTCGTGCCCCCTGCCTCCAATATCCCAAATCACAGACAGCAGGGGAGGTACGGCTAGATTTGGGGAGCAGAGACCCCCTGAAAGAGCAGGTCATTGTTTTCGTGGGGGCCACACCTCATCGTGATCACAGGCATCCCTGGAGCAAGCAAGGGTTGCGGTCACGCCCGGTGGCGTTCAGGAGACCCCGAAGTGTCAAAGGTTGACTCCTAGGCTCCCTCGGGCAAAGCCTGCACTGACCCCTTTGGGCCCCTCCCTAGCCCCTGACGCCTTGTGAAGGGAGAGTCGCTGAGGACAACGCCAAGGCCTGTCCCTGAGTCCTGGGCAATGACCCCTGGTTGGTCCACACAGGGAAAAGGCGCAATGAGGGTCCCACCTAGACAGGGGGAAAGAGCCCCTGAAAAGCGGAGAGAGTATTCTAGCAGGGAAAAATAAAACTGGGCATCAGGCATCATTTATAGTTCAGGCAGCCCCTGCCTGGGGCTCAGCTGACAGCTGTGCCCAGCCTGGCCTCTGAATCTGGACTCCAGACACCCTGTCCACGGGCTCTTTTATTTTTGGGAGCTCCGTGTTCCTGGCGGGTGGACGCATCCCACAGAGGTCCTGGGAAGCAGCGTGTAGCGGAGTGCGGCGGGGGCTGGCGAGAGGCAGCTAGGCACACTCGCCAGACAGAAGGGCCCAAGGCTCTGGGTCGTGTGCCCAAGGCCGCACAGGCCCCTCTGGGTGTCCAGCACCCTCAGAACTTGATTCCAACAAATCCAGGCACGTTGGAGGTTTGTGCAAGGGAAAGAACGAGAGAGAAAACACACACACACACACACACACACACACACACACACACACACACACCCTGCCTTGCACACAGCCCTGGCCACCTCCTCCTGGAGGCCGGCGCTCGGCCTCTAACCCTCCCTCCCGTTGCTAGAGGCTGCCCTTGAGGCTTCCCAGCCCCGAGTCGGCTGCCGCAGTGCTCAGCCCGGCACATGAAAGCACCCCTCTGCCCGGCTGCTCAGGCCTGAGCGCTAATGGAGCCTCCCCTTTGATGACCAACTCCAAACACGCTCCGCGGAGGCCCGGCACCCCCGGCTCAGTGCAGCCCTTCATTCTGGGGGCATTTCTATAGCAGGCGGAACCCACCCAACAAGCTATTACACTTGAACCAGACAATGCCCGAGTTGCCGGCGGGGGGCCGCCGTGAATGACTCGCCCAGCAGCCGCCACTCCAGTTGGCGGCTCTGCCCGAGTGTGGGCAAGGCACCGCCACCGCCCCAGCCCGCAGCCAGGGCCTGCTCCTCCCGGCCCCCACTAGGACGTGGACCCTGGGGGGCAGGCGGGGGAGTGCTGCCGCTCCAAGACTGAATCCCCACCCCCCGCCCAGAGGCCCTCCTGGCTGGCTTGACTCCCAGTTGGCCCGGAGACAGAACCATGAAACCCAGTCTGTCGGCAATTTTTCTCTCCTTCGTTCTACAGGCATCATCTTGTTGATGCTTTTTGATTCTTATTTTGGTGTCTGGGCCACACCTGGCAGAGCTCGGGGCTCCCTCCGGGCTCTGGGCTCACGGGTCACTCCTGGAGGGCTTCGGGGACCGTAGGGGACGCTGGGGATTGAACTGGGGTCTGCCGCCCGCGAGGCAGGCGCCCTACCTGCTGGACTATGGATGGCTCCAGCCCCCAGGGACCACTCTGTTGACAGTGCTGGTGGGGACACCATCAGTGGTGGCAGGGCCGGGCCTGGACACTGGTCTCTGGCCTCACTCAATGGGCTGGCGTGGATATCCGAGGGGTGACACATGTGACGCTCTTAGTTTCCAGCACATGGAGCTGCTAGTACATGCCAGCTGTTGCTATGTGACAGAGAGGCCGCCTCTGAGAGAAGGCCTTCAGGGACCCCCAGGGCACCTGTCCTTGGCAGTCTGGGTGCTGGGCCTGGAGCACTGACACACTCTCCCGACCTAGGGCCTACATTCTAATGGAAGCTCCCACAGGGCCATAGGAGACCACAATCCCGGGGGACAAGGGCTAGCATGAGGGAAGTTAGTTAGGGTGTTGCATGGGGTTCACAGGAAGGTCATGAGATGGGGTGGGGTGCGATGGGGTGGGGTAGGGATTCACTTCGGGGACATCGAGTCAGGGAATGTACAGAGACCAGTGAGCAAAGTAAAGGCAAAGAGGGAGAGACACGCTTGGGGACATGAAACAAATCTGGGTGACGGGATCCCCAGGTGTGATGGGGGGAGAAGGGGGTGCCGGGAGCAGGGCATGGGCTGAGCACGGACTTGGGAAAATAGGCTAAGGGTGTTCCCACCACGGGGAGTCACACAGAGCTTGGCGCTGGGCTCCGTGTGGAGTGACAGGGCAGGAAGGATCCAGGCTGGACAGAGACGGGGGCAGGGGTGGGGGCAGGGAGTGAGGGGGGCGGGAGGGGGGTGCTTCAGGGATAGGATGGGAGGTCAGGAAGCTCCTGGACCATGTTCCACCACAGCACCTCCTGTGGGTTTAAGTGTGAGCAGCAGCGGAGGTGAGAGGGGCCACGGGGGGAGTAAAGAAGGAGAAACTGGCAGGGGAGAGGGCAGCGGCCCAGGTCCTCGGGACATAAAGGCCGGTCTGGCCATCCGCATGGACGGCCATCCAGCCTGGAGCAAGGTCTCCATCAACAGGCTGCGTGACCTTGGGCAGCCTCCGTTTGCCCAGTGAAACCATCGCTCCAGTAGGCCCACATGGAAGGGAAGTGGATTGCGGGGTGTGGTGGGGGGGGGGTGGGGGGGCTCTGCTTCAGTTCTCTATTGTTTGAGATACATCACTGTCACTGTCACTGTCGTCCCATCGTTCATCAATTTGCTCACTCGGGCACCAGTAACGTCTCTATTGTGAGACTTGTTGTTACTGTTTTTGGCATATTGAATACGCTACAGGGAGCTCGCCAGGCTCTGCCATGCGGGTGGGATACTCTCGGTAGCTTGTCCGAGAGGGACAAAGAAATCGGACCCAGGTCGGCCATGTGCAAGGCAAATGCCCTATCTGCTGTGCTATCGCTCCAGTCTGCTTGAAATACAGACCCAGTATTATCAAGCAGACCAAGATGCCTGGCCCTGGATTTGACGGCTTATGAAAACAGGGCAAATGATTTGCATTTCACTTCTGTGTATTTCTCTGTTTTTTTTTTTTTCTGACTCATGGTCCTTGGGGCTGGGGGTCCAACCCAGGGCCTCTCCCCCAAGACCATGCTCTCCAGCGAAGGGACATTCCCAGCTTCTGGGGTGGTGCTGGGGAAGAGAGCAGAGAAGACGCAGCTCATCGAGACGAGCTTTGCACGAAGCGAAGTCGTGCCGGGTTCTCAGGATGCGGCTCACGACGGGCCTGGTCTGGGGAATGGCCAGCGAACGCTGGTCGGGGGTCTTGGCAGGTCCTGGCCTTGCTCCGGAGCCAGTGCAAGAGACCCAGAGCCTTGAGCAGACGCTCTTTCCCGGGGCTGCGCGTCTGACTCCAAATCACTCTCTCCTGGCCCAGAGCTCTGGCAGCAGCCAAGGTAAAGACAGACGCTCCAAAGACGAGAGGCAAGGGAGCCCCAAAAAATAAACGGAGCAAACGAACATACTCAGGCCGGGAGTGGGAGACGCAAACGGCGCCTCCGAGCTGGTCGGGGCCCAAGAGTGCTCGCCGTCTCGGAGCTTAGGACGTGGGGCCCGAGGCATCCGGAGGCGCACAGCTGCATGGAACAATTCAGAAATTGCCTTGTTGGACTACAACGTGCCAATTTTTCAAATCTAGAGCCATTTTCACTATTACAGTCTGTGCGGCAGAAGCCCGGAGAATTTTCTTCTGGGAGGGAAAATTGATTCCGAGGTTAGCATTAACCCCCATTAGCACAGCACGGCCCGTTCCAAGACTGTTCTTGGGAGCCGAGGGGGCCGGGGGGAAGCGGTAGAGACCCACCGTGAGGCCGGTGCCCAACATCGCAGGTGCTGACAGCCAAAGTCCATTAGCCCCCGGTCTCGGAAGGGCAAGAGTGAGCGAGCCGGAGCCAGGCGCAGCGAGGGGGCGCCCGACCGGAACCGCGTGTACTTCTCCCCGGGAATTCCTGGGCTTGGGCCTATGCACACGCGTGGGACTTGGGCCTATGCACACGCGTGGCTGTGAAATGGCAAGTGCTGAACACGGGCACAGGGATGGCCACGGGCATTAGCACCGCCCCACTGGGGGTCTTCTCCAAAAAGACACAGAGCCGGGGACAGTGACACCGTCAGGAGCATCCTGGGAGCTGGCACCTCCTACCCTGCCCCCTGCCCGCAGCTGTTCTGACGCCTCGCAGAGACAAAGCAGGCTCTGAGGGGCACTGGGCGCACGGGCAGGAGCCAGCAGCCTCCCCCAGGGCCTGGGCCCATGTCCACCCTCGCCCACACAGAGCAGAGACTCGCCCGGTAAGGGGAGGCCACGAGATGAGGCAGGAAAGACCAACGTGGGCCGCCAGTGGGAGCCCAGGAGAGCTGTGGGCATCCGCCATTCATACCTCTGAGGCACGGGGCACAGCGAGGGAGCCCTGGCCTCGCGGGCAGCCCAGACTCTGGAGGCGGGCACTGACCTTCGGCCCAGGGGAAGTGATTCTTCCTGGACCTCTGAGCCTGGGAGGGAAAACTGCCACCTGGCAAAGCAAATTCCAGGAGCAGGTAGGGGGAGGGGCTTTCGGCTCCCGTGGGTGTCTAGACTGTTCCGAGAATCACCTCCCTTTCTGCTCCCGGGGGCCAGAAAGAACGGTGCTGAGGAGAGCGCCCGGATTTGGGGGTGCCCGCACGGGGGGGGGGACCCCTCCAACAAACAGAGCGTGCCTCCTTCCTGGCCCCAACGCTCAGAGCTTCCGCCACTTGTTGGCCTCTGGGCCTGGGCGCAAGAAGGGCAAAGCCAGTGGGGTCCCGGCAGGCAGGGAGCCCACCGCAGACTGCACTGCGCTGCAGCACGGCGGGGAGCAGGGAGGGCGCCCGAGCCAGGGCCTGGGCCCCGGGGGTCACCTCTGTTCCCGGAAGACCCCCAACGCTGACCTGTCTCAGTCATCCGGTGATCTGTGGCAGAGGGGAGGGGGGGCGCACCCGGCCGAGTACTGCCCGGATGTCCCTGTCAACACGATGTTCCGCCTGGCCGGGCCTTCATATATAAAGATATTTAATGAATTAGTTAATTAATGAGAGGAGTTTGATTGATGGATCCTCGGGTGCTCGCAGCGGGGTGAGGCTGACCCTGGCCATCGCCGCCTCCGTCGCGATCCGTCCCCCTCGTTGGTGGCACGAGCCCGGTCGCTCCGGCAATTTGCATGCATTTAATGTAGCTCTTTAATAGGATGTAATGTTAGCGAAAGCCAAAAGCACCGCAGCTGTAACTTAAAAGACAGCCCCATTACTGCAAGCCTTATAATTAGGGGGAGAGGGAGCCTCGCGCTGCCATATGTTAAGCTCTTTTGAGGTTAATAGCTCTGTAAGATTTTTGCAATTTAAAAAAATTACACTTGAAAGATGATGGCAAGGCTCATCCATGAGGGGCCTCTCCACTGGAGGGAGGGGCCAGCAGACCCCCCCCCCGTGCCCGGCCAGGACCCCCCCTGTCCCAGGACGTGGCCGGGGAGCCCTGTCCTGCTCCCGGGTGCTCCTGTCCCCACCATGACCCCAGGATGCCCCGAAGAATCGAAACCCACCTGGCTGGGCACAGGGCCCCGCCGTCCCCGTGTGTCCTGGGCGTCTGGCAGAGAAAGTGGCCGCGGGCTGACCCCGTGGAGCCCCCCCAGCCCCAGAGCTGTCAGGGGCCAGCAGGTTGCCCGTAGCTGCCAAATGAGCCAGCTCTGGGGGCCAAGAGAGGAATCGGGGAATCTGCTTGGTAATTGCTCCCTCCAAGCCGGCCAGAGCGGGGAGGGCGTGGGGGCCAGGGTTGGCGCTGCCCACTACCCCCAGCCCAGGGCTCAGGGAGCCAGTGACCCAGGGGTGCTGTCTGTCCCCTGGACATCTTCCAGGGACCCCCGCCCTCTCCTCCAGCTCGGGGAGCCTGAGGTCCCGGCCAGCTGCCTGGAGGGGGCCGCAGGGAGGCGCTGCAGAGGCAGGAGCCGGCCCCCCTGGGCAGCCGCTCACCCCCCCCACCCCACCCCCGACATCCTGCCCCAGCTTCCTCCCTGCCCCCTCTCTTCCCCAGGGAGCACGGTGGCAGGCGTGGGTGTCTGGGTGTCGGACCAAATTCCTGAAGACAGGCACTCCAGACAAAACAGCAACAGGGGAAAGGAAGCAGAGATCCCGCGTTATGTTGCGGTGTGTTTTTTTATATATATATTATTTTTAAAGGGGACTCCTGTTAAAAGGGAATTACAGGAGCGACACGGTTGCCGCTAATTGCACAATTATCTGATTATCTCTGGTACCAAAAATACATGAGCTCTTTACCCCACACCCCCCCTGCCCCATGCCCCTCCCCACCCCCCCGCGACTGACAACATTCTCAGGGGCCAGCTGGGGGGATGGGACAGAGCTGGAGACACACACCTTTCTGCCCTAAATTTTGGAAGAACAAAGAACACAGGACCGGACCAGGGGCAGTGAGGGCGGAAAAGACTGGGGCGGGGGGATGGGACACACAATTGTGGGTACCCAGAGACGGGCAGGGGGTGGGGGGAAAGTGAGGCAGGGAGAGGCAATGCATCTTCTAGAGAGCTGCAGGTTGGGGCCAACTGGGTCCCAGAGAAGGCACTTTCTCTTCCCCTGTGGTGGTGTGGCAGCAGCTGGGGCATCTGTCCTGGACTGGGGGAGCAGGGGGGGAGGTGCCAGGAGAGGGTGTGGGCAGGTGCGAGACACGCTTTAGACCTAAGCCCTTCTGGGACCAAGGTCAAAATCCTATTTGCATTACAAACATGTGTGTGTGCGTGCGTGTGTGCATGAGTGTGTTGTGTGCGTGTGTGTGTGTTTTGCTGGGGTCACACCCACACCCTCACATGTGTCAGGCATGTACTCTATCCCTAGACACCGTATCCAAAAATAAAAAAATCTTAATTGGCCAAGGCTGCGGGCTGTAGCTGCTGAGCGTGCAGACCAGTGGTGACTCGGCGTCTGCTGGTTTGGAAAGCGTTCCCCGACTTCTCTCGAATTCTCTGCTGGCATCTCGGGCAAGGCAGAGGGCACGGACCCGGGGCCGAGCGTCTTTGCTCTGGAGCCGGGCGACTCCCCTGCCTGCCCAGCGGGCCGTGCCTGTCAGTGCGGACGCCTGCCACCAGCCTCTTTCCACTCCTTAGTCCCGCGGCCGGTGGCGGCTGGGCCGGGGCCTTTCACACTGGGCTGGGGCCCGCCCGCCAGCAATCTTCCCACGGGAAGCCACTTCCCTTGGCGCCCCGGCCTGAACTGTCACTTTGGGGTCACCGGCGACGCCTCAGTGACTCGGTGAGAAAAGGCTGCCCCGCGCCCTGCCACTGACCGTGCGCTTCCTGCCGGTGTCCACCCCTCGGAAGGGCCTCGGCCCCTCTCACCTCACCCCGTCCTGCCTGGTGGGGGGGGGAATAGAGCCTCAGGCTTTTGGGGTGCCACAGCCCATGTGCACGAGCCAGGGTGGGGGTGGGGGGAGGTCAGGGGCGCCCCCCAGGATGGGCAGAGCACGGGGCCGCGCGCCTTCCCAGAGAAGTCCTGGTTCCCCACTTCCCTGCCCGGTGCAAGGGTCACCTCCAGAAAGGGACCCCCCCCAACGATGCTGAGCCTCACTGTGGGGGAGCAGGGTGGGGGGCACTTAGGAACACAGGCTCCCTCATGAGGCCAGCGCAGAGCTGCAGACCCCCAGGGCCAGGGACGAAGAGACTTTCTTGAGATATTTTTTTTCACTTTTTGGGTCACACTCGGTGATGCTTAGGGGTTCCTCCTGGCTCTGCACTCAGGAATGACTCCTGGCGGTGCTCGGGGGACCCTCTAGGTTGCTGGGGATCAAACCTGGGCCAGCCAAGTGCAAGGCAAACGCCCTTCCCGCTGTGTTGCTATTGCTCAGGCCCCTTGCTCGGGAACTGTGAATGCAGAAGATCGAGGAAGAGGAGTAGGGGCCGGGGAGGGCGCGACCCAGCCTGTGGCCAGCACCGTCCCGGGCCTGCCGGGAGAAGGGAACCAGAATGCACGCGCGGCTCCTCCCTGGCATGCCCCCCGCCCCCCTGCTAGAGGTGCAGGGGCAGACCCCTCTGGCCAGAGCAGAACGGCTCTCCTGGCGGGGGCTGGCCTGACGGGTGCAGGGACTAAGCGGCCGCAGGTCTCCGAGGATCGGGGCGCTGGCCCCCCACTTCCCCCTCTGGGGGCCTGGCACCCAGAGAGAAAGGCAGACTCTCGGCCCCGAGACCGGGAGGACGTTAATCGTGTCCCAGCACTGGGAGGACACGACATACCGAGGGTGAGATGCTGGGACCAGGTCTCCCAGCATCACGTTGGCAACCCGGTGTCCTGACTCACTGTGCAGTGCTCACGGAGAGGGTGCCGGCCCCAGCCAGAGCAGCTGGCCCTCCTTCCTCCTTGCCCCGTGCTGGCCCCCTGGCCCCGCTCTGTGAGACAGGACAGGAGGTTAGGACTTTTGGATCCCTGGCGCCCTGTGATCACCAGGGGTCAGTCCTGAACACGGAACCAGGCGTCTGCAGCCCTGCGCACTCCCAGGGGTGGCCCAAACAGCGGCGGTTCCTGTCCAGTCAGAGGCTCAGGGTCTCTGTTCTACCCAGCAGAGAAACTGGGGAAAAAAAATCTAATGATTCTAGTTCAGAGGAAGTGATCTAACCCCAGGCCTCCTCAGACTGGCTGACTGTGGGCAGGGCAGGACGTGGGGACACGAGGACGAGGACCCTGGTCTAGAGGAGGGCTGAGCCCAGCCCAGACTGTAAGAGGGGAGAGCAGATGGGGACGGGATTGGATAGTCTTGTCATTCCTCTGACCTACCAGCAGCCTCCTGCCCCAGGGCCTTTGCACTGGCTGCTCCTGTCCCAGATGTCCCCCTGACACTCCTTTGAGTCACCATGTCCAAGACCTCTACCCTGACCCCAGACTTAAGACCGTGATACCCTCGACCCAGCACCACTTCCTCCCACCCACCTTCCTGCTCTCCACACACTTGCAGAACATCCTCTGTCACCACCCCACTGCACGCGTCAGGAAGGCAAGGACTCGGCGCATTGTTTGCTGCTGAGTGCATCGTAGATGCTCAATAAACGCGTGTCAAGCATGAACTCTGTCGTCAGACCCCACGTGAGCGCTGGGAGAGGCCTGACACTCCATTTGTGGGCAAGGGCACGGAAGTGGAGAGGGCAGGAGAGGGCTTCACAGAGGAGGCGGCGCTTGAGCTCCACCTTCTCTCTCGTTTAGTTCTTCCAACAACGTCTTCGCTCACTCCCCTCCTGCACGTTGCTGGCTACCCCCTCCTTAGTAAATGCCGTGCAAAAGGAATGCCTCTGTGGACACCATCCGATCGCCGGGTTCCAGATGCCCTGCTACGTCCCTCATGCCCTTCCTCTCGCTCAGTCTCTCCCATGAGTTCAGACTCTCCCCATGAGCCCATTTTACAGATGGTAAGTGGAGGTCCAGGAAGGCTCAGTGATCCTCCTGGTCACACAACTGCAAAACAGAGGAGGCAAAACGGGTCCCTGGGTCTGCTGGCCGCATACTCTGGTTCCGAGTCACCCCGTTCTCCTCACCACCCCGTCCTCCTTTCGCCTGCCCATCTCTTGGGCCAGACTGCCTGGCCCGACCTTGACCGTGAGAGAGTGAGTCCAGGTCGCCAGCACTGGCGTCCCTTTGAGGTCGCTCGTCATCCTGCTGCTTCCGTCTTCCCCCACACCCACCGACGCTCCCCACCGCATCTGCTCCTGGGCCTGTGCTCTGAGCCCCCCACGCGGCCGGGTGGGGGGGCGGCGAGGGGGGTCTGATTCACCGCCCGGAGATGGGTCCCCGGGCAGGAAAGTGGGCTCGTAAAATCTTACGGCGGTTTTATAATGTCTCCTTAGCTTTTACAGGCCTGCTGGGCGGCCAGAGCGGAGGAACAGCCCGGCGTCTCGGGCAGATGGGCGGCCCCACGGAGCCGGGCTCTGGCGAGGGCAGCGGCAGGGTGCTGGGGTGGTCCGGGGGCCCCCGGATGGGAAAAGCCGCTGCACGGTGATTTCTCCAGCTCCCGGTTCCTCGCCGAGCACTCGCCCCGTCAGCAAGGGAAGGCGGGAATTCTCCGGCCGAGGGAGCACATGCCCGCCGGGCAGTGGAGGGCGCAGTCAGGGCGTAACCCAGAGCCCAGACTGGACCCCGTGTCCCTGGGACCCCGGCAGGGCCTCCGTGATAGGCCAGCACCCACGGGTGAGGGACTTCTCACCCTGGAGTGTGCCCGGGCGTCCCTCTGGGCCCTTCCCCGCCCCTCACCGCCATCCGCCCCAGGGATGGTTCTTGTCGGTCCCAGCCTGGGGCTGCGGGGAGGAGCAGCTCAGGGGGTGCTCCCAGGTGCTCCCAGGGTGCTCCCCAGTGCGCCTTACCGGCTCATTCCTCGATTCCTCATTGACAGCCAAGTGCCGCCCATCGTGCCTCTTTGCCGAGGGGGCCCAGGGGCGCCCCCCACCTCCCCACATCGCACAGCCGAGGCTGCCAACGGCCTGTAGCCGGGCGTCCTGGCTCCCGTCGGGCCTCTTCCCCTTCTCAGAGGGAAGCTTCCAGGGTCCCTGCTGGCCCCAAATGGTGCCCTAGGGCCAGTGTTTCCGATTCCTGGGCCCTCACCGCCCCCTGGCAGACAGCAAGAACCAGCGTCCTGCCGGGTCGGGGCGAAGGCGTCAGAGCCAGCCCGGCCGCTTCTCGCACACAGGGCTGGGGAGCTCTGTAGCTGTCCACTCCGGTCCCCGCTCAGAGACCCGAGTCGGGGTGAATGCATTCCCTGGGTCACTGGGGCAGGAGGGGTAAGAGCCTGCACTGGGCGAGCACCCTGCCTTCCGGACTAGGGAGCACCTCACTGACACCCTGGAGGGGCCCCTCTGGCCCGGAGTCATCAATTCTCTTCTTCCCATCCCACTCCCACCCTCTCACTCACCCAGTCTCTCTGCTCCCTCTTCCTCTCGACTCCCCAACCTGGAATGCCCGCTGGGCATGTCCACCGTCAGTCAACTCTCCCTGTCACCATACGGCTCCAAGGCTGCCTCCTCTGTGAGGCCTTCCCTGATACACAGCCAGAGAGAGCAGCCGCCCCCTCGCCTCCACAGCCCTCCTGGCAACCTGCTGGGAGAACTGGCTCCAGGAAAGGAGGGCAGAGACCAGGCGACAGGCAGGCTCTGCCCGGAGGAGATCAGTGCGGGATCCCCAACCCCGGGTACTGCCCTGAGCACCATGGGGAGTGACCCCTGAGCACTGACCCTGGAGTGGCCCTGGAGTATCATTAGTTGTGACCCAGAAATGGGAGAGAGAGAGAGAGGAAGAGAGGGAGAGAAAAAGAGGAAAGGGAGACAAAGGGAGAGAGAAAGGGAGAGAAGGGGAGGGAGAGAGAGAAGGAGGGAGGGAGAGAGAGGGAGGAGAGAGGGAGGAGTGAAAGAGATAAAGGGAGGAGGAGAGAGAAGGAGAAAGAGAGGGAGAGAGAGGAAGAAAGAGAGAGAGGGAGAGAGAAGGTGAGAGGGAGGTAGAGAGGGAGAGAGAAGGGAATGAAAGAGAAAGAGGGGAGAGAGAGGGTGGGAGAAAGAGAAGAGAGAGGGAGAGGCAGGTAAAGAGAAAAGAAGGGGGAAAGAGGCAGAGAGGGAGGGAGGTAGGAAGAGGGAGGGAGAAATGGAAGGAGGGAGGGAGAGAGGGAGGGAGGGAGGGAAAGGGAAGGAGGGAGGGAAAGAGGAAGGAAGGGAGGAGGGAGGGAGGGAGGGAAGGAGGGAGAGCCCTCTGGGGGGTCTCTGAGCATTTGCAGAGTAGAAGCTTTCACCCTCTCTGACAACCTGCCAGGCTGACCACAGGACCGGGGCCTCTGGCCTGTGCCCACACGTGCTGGCTAATCTCAACATACAAGGGCACAGGTAGTTGACTGCCCACATGTAGGAGAGAAGACCACAGTGTCTCGGGACTCGGACCTTCCCCTGTTGGGCTGGGGAGGGGCACAAAACCTGGAGCATCTGTTTCCAAATCCTCACAGCTGAGCACTGCCAGGAGTACCCACCCCCTCCCCCCAAAAATACTTGTCCTGCGTGTGCATGGACAGATAAATGGAAAAAAACAGATGTGAAGCACACACCCCAAGGGCATGTTATTCAGCCTTTAGGGGTGGGGGCGGGGCTGAGACCCAGGCCACCAAGGGGATGACCCTGGGGACATGGGGCCTGTCACACAGGAACAAAGACGCCTGCACTCCCCTCCCAGGAGCCCCTGGGACCATGTGTTGGGGGACAGGGCCTGCCGACTCCCGGGGGGCACTGTTGTTTATGGGGTACAGGGCTTCAGCTCCGTGAGCTGGAAAGACGGGTAACCCGGAGCTGTGAGAAGCTCATGGCAACGCTGGTGGCTGCCAAGCCCCCAAAGTGCTCAAAACAGCGAGTTTTGTGCCTTTTCCCACCATTAAAAAACAAACAGGGGCTGGAGCGATAGCACAGCAGGGAGGGTGTTTGCCTTGCACATGGCCAACCCGGGTTCGATTCCCAGCATCCCATGCAGGTCCGATGCAGTTCGATTCACTGCATCCCCTCTGGGCATTACCCTGAGCACCACCAGGAGTGATTCCTGAGTGCAAGGCCAGGAGTAACCCTGTGCATCACCGGGTGTGACCCAAAAAGGCAAAAAAATTAAAAAACAGAAAAAAACAAAACCTGGAACTAGCAACCCCCACTGCGTGATTGGGGGGCCTTCAAGGAAAGGCGCCCCCAGGTGCTGCCGGGAGCGGGGGCGGGCACCGTCTGCTTATTTCTAGGGAGCAGAGGTGCGGAGCATGGCACGATGAGCCCAGGATGAGAGACCGTGGGACTGAGTGAGCAAGTATCCGAGCGGGCCTGGGTCTAGAGCTTTGCCAAGTGTTCCCAGAGCATGGCGTTGGGGAAGTGGCTGAGCCGGGGCCGGTGGGGACAGGGCAAGGGTGGGCACGTGCCCTGCATAAGTGTGATCACAGTTCTGTCCTGCCACTGCCCGGCCTTCCCACAGCACCGCTGGGCGTGGCCCTGGTCAGCCCAGCCCCCCCAGCTCCACACACGCTGGCCCCAGACACTGACCTGAGGGGCCCATTGCTCAGAAGTGCTCACTGCCCACCTCCACAAACGCACCGGGCTTTAGAGTACCCTGGGGTGCCGCCTGCCCCGCCTGCCAGCCCCTTCTTTCCCCTCTGCCCAAAGCACAAGGAAGGACGCTGGGCGGTTCTCTGGCCGCCTTGTGGTGGAGGCGTGAGTATCGAGGCCAGAGTGGTGGCACAGCGGGGAGGGTGTTTGTCTTCAACGGGGCCACCTGGATTCAAGTCCCAGCATCCCATGCGGTCTCCAGGAGTGATTCCTGAGCACAGAGCCAGGAGCGACCCCTGAGCATCACCGGTGTGACCCAAAAAGAAAAAAAAAAAAAAAGACTTGAGAGCCAGCCCAGCGAAGGCCCAGAGGGGTTCATTAACTTGCCCGGGTCACACAGTAATGGCCTGGCTCTGAATCCAGGTATTATAAAACCCTCCGCGGAGGCGTCCTCTGGGCCAGGCACCTGGGGTGGGAAGAGGAGCAGCTGCTCGTGGTAACTACAGGGGGGCAGACCCCAAGGGAGGCCACAGAGGCGCCATGTGAGAAGTCTGCGGGTGCCCCAGGACCCAGAGGAAGGCTGGGGCAGGGGTCAGGAAGGCAGGGGCAGGGTCCCGGAGTATCCCTGAAAGCCTCCATGGTAATAAAACCACACTCCTCCCCGCCCCAACGTACAGACTAATGGTTCTCTGGAATCAGCACACAGCCCCGAGTGGCCCATTTGAGATTAGGCCCGAGCACAAGCAGGGAGATATAGTGCCTAGCCTTGGTCTTGCTGGCCTGTTTGTCTCACACACACATACACACACACACACACACACACACACACGCACACACATACACACACACACACGCACACACACACACACAAGCACACGTACACATACACGCACGCACACGCACGCACGCGCACACACACACGCTTTCCTTCCTGCTCATGAATTTGCAGGCTCTGGGGTTTCTGCTCATCCCCCCCGGGAATGCAGTTCCTTGGCTGGAAGCCTCTCGGCCTCACCCGCTGACCAGGACCCCGTCAGACACAGCCTCTGCAGCCCTCAGCACCAGAGGCCGAGGGCCAGGGTGCGAGGACACTTTCTCCAGCACAGGCTGTGGAGGGCGGGGTCATGCAGGACTGGAACGACAGTGTGAGCTGCTCCAGGGGAGCCCCCAACAGCGCCAGGCAAGGTGGCACCCTCTTGGCAGCCTGCTTTGGGCACCGTCTCCTGGAGCAGGGGCCAAGAGCCCAAATAACTGACTCAGGGCTGGGCGGGTGCAAGGAAACTCTAAGTGGGTGTTGGGGGGGGGGCGCCTCCAGCAGAGAGGCCAGGATCCTTCCCAGTGCAGTCGGGGGTCATTAAAGCAATACGAAGGAGAAATCCCATCACAGGTTGTCAGGGAGGGGCCCTCTGAACGCCTTTAGGGAACCCGGGTGCAGCGAGCTCCCAGCCGCGGGTAGAGGGAAGCCATCCTTTGGGTTCCTAGCAAAGGTTTTCTTAGGTGTCCTTTGGGCCAATGGTCATTCAGTGTCCAGGTAGCACATCGAGGCCCACAGGCGTCCCAGCACTGCCCGAGGAGCCCCCTCATCTCCGAGCCAGGACACTGCAAACAGCTTCCCTCGTGCACTGACCACTGCAGGTCCTAGTACTAATGCAGGGTTGTCAAGAGGACTGTGTGCACTGCCCTGTGCCCAGAGAGGTCAGCAGTGCCACACAGAGTCACCAGCCCCCAGACTGCAGAACACAGACCCAGCATTACTCAAGCACCCTGTGGCTAGCCTCCCATTCCCGAGCACTGTAGCCGGGGTGCTCCCCTGGGATGGGGGGGATCCGTGGGATTCAGTGAGACAATAGTACAGTCACCAAGACAGGCTCCTGGGGCACAGATGCACTCTGTCAGCACACCCCAGAGTGGGGCCCACCCCTGCTCTGCTGGTGGCCAGAGTGATGGGCTTAAGTCAGAGGAGGCAGGCTGGCACTCTGGTGCCAACCAGAAGAGGCCGATGACTCTTCCAGACAGGCTTGTCTGGTACCCAGGACAGCAAGGCAGAGTTGCTCCACCCACCTTCCTGGGTGATGAGGAGCAGGTAAGAACCCTGCCAACATACAATAAAGGTTTAATCATAAAAAGCAAATGAGGGACGGGAGCGAGAGTACAGCGGGGAGGGCTTTTGCCTTGCACCTGGCCCCCCTGAGTTCGGTCTCCTCCATCCCATATGGTCCCCTGAGCACTGCCAGGAGTTGATACTTAGTGCAGAGACAGAAGTAACCCTTGAGCATCAACGGGTCTGATAAGAAAAAGCCGTAAATAAATAAATGTAGCACTGTCTTGTAGCACTGTCTTGTCCCGTTGTTCATCCATTTGCTTGAGCGGGCACCAGTAATGTCTCCAGTGTGAGACTTGTTGTTACTGTTCTTGGCATATGGAATACGCCACAGATAGCCTGCCAGGCTCTGCCGTGCGGGTGGGATACTCTCAGTAGCTTGCTGGGCTCCCCAAGAGGGACGGAGGAATTGAACGCGGGTGGGCTGTGTGCAAGACAAATGTCCCATCCACTGTGCTATCGCTCCAGTCTGAAATAAATAAATAAATAAATAAAATTTAAAACATAAAAGCCGAGTGAAACAGGGCCGGAGAGATGGTACAGCAGGCAGGGCACTTGCCTTACACACATCCAACAGGGATTTCCATCTCCAGCGTCCCATACGGTCCCCTGAGCACCACCAGGAGTGATTCCCGAGTGCAGAGCCAGGGGGAACCCCTGCGCGTCTCCAGGTGTGGCCCTCCACCCCCAAAAACAAGTGAAACTATGAAGCTGGAATACACAGTTTCAAAGTGATTTTTTTTTAATTGGTGAAACATATCTAGGTCAATCTGCCTATTTGTATAGACATGGAAAAAATCAAAAGAAGAATGCCTTGGAGATGAGTCGGGGCTCTTTATTTGAGCCCTTCCGTGCTGTCTGGGCGTTTGAAGGCGCTACCCGGCGTAGCTGAACGTGCAGGCTAGGTGGTGTGACCGTTGGATTCCTAGCGGGTTCGGGGACTTCAGACGATGCCTCTTCGTCCTGGCTCTCAGGCGGGAGTGAACGGGCACCCAGCGCCCCCCCAGCCGTGACCTCGGGTTTCCCTCTGTCCGAGGGGCAGCTGCTCCCTTTCCACTGCCTTTACAAAGCTCGGGGGAAGAAGGAGTTCCTCCTAAAAATGAAAATGTGGTGCTGCGGGGTGCACAGTTAAGTCCCTGAAATCCTATCATATTGTATGCCAGTGATCAATAATTGATTGCCTCCCACTGCTCGAAGGCAAAGGGAAATTACTGCATATGCCCTGTGCTCCCCATTAGTGCCGCCCGCCCAGCCCCGCCCTCCTGACCAGTCCACCTGACCCTGCCCAGGTCCCGCCCTCAACCAGACCACCTGACCCTGCCCAGGCCCCGCCCACCCACCAGATCACCTGACCCTGCCCAGGCCCCGCCCACCCACCAGACCACCTGACCCTGCCCAGCCCCGCCCTCCTGACCAGTCCACCTGACCCTGCCCAGGCCCCGCCCCCAATCAGACCACCTGACCCTGCCCAGGCCCCGCCCACCCACCAGACCACCTGACCCTGCCCAGGCCCCGCCCACCCACCAGATCACCTGACCTTCCCAGGCCCCGCCCACCCACCAGACCACCTGACCCTGCCCAGGCCCCGCCCCCGATCAGACCACCTGACCCTGCCCAGGCCCCGCCCACCCACCAGACCACCTGACCCTGCCCAGGCCCCGCCCACCCACCAGTCCACCTGACCCTGCCCAGGCCCCGCCCCCAACCAGATCACCTAACCCTTCCCAGTCCCCGCCCCCGACCAGACCACCTGACCCTTCCCAGGCCCCGCCCCCGACCAGACCACCTGACCCTTCCCAGGCCCCGCCCCTGACCAGACCACCTGACCCTTCCCAGGCCCCGCCCACCCACCAGATCACCTGACCCTGCCCAGTGTCTCCCCCCCACACCCACCCAGTCCCCCGGACCCTGCCCAGTGGCCCCCCACCCCCACCCAGGAGAAAGGTAGCCCGGCTGGGAAAGTGCCTCAGCACCCCCGCAGCCCACCTAGCTGCCCTCCCTGGCGCCCTGCTTGGTATTCGGCCCGCGCGCCCCTGCCCATCTCCAGGGGGTCCCTCTCTGACCCCCGCTAGCAAGGAGGTGGTGCCTTGGCGGGGGGCGGGAGCCTCTCAGCACTCACCCAGTTAGTGGTTATTAGGAGGCGAGGCCCGGCCCTCTCCTCGCAGCTGCTGGAAGAGCAGAGACGGCTGTCCAGGAGGGGCTCGCGGGCCTCGGACACGCGTCTGGTCTGGGCCCTGCCCGGCAGGCGCGCCCCTCCTGCTCCCTGCCGCGGCCGCATCCCGGTCTCCCTTCTGGGATTTGCCCTTGACTCTCATTCCCCAAGCAGCTGCCTTGAACCTGGTCCTGCAGCAAGCCTGGTTCCCATGGTAACCCAGGCCAGGGTCCCTGAAGGGGGCGGGGCTCCATCCCACACCGCCACACAGTTCGTCCGGGCCTGTCCGCACTGGATTTTGGCACAGAGACCCCTGCCAGGGCAGCTCTGCTGGCTCCCAACTCCCTTCCTCTCATCCCCCTGAGCCCCCGCTGCCTCTAGAACCTCAATCCTGTGGCATCTCGGGACGGCTGGCCCCTTCACGACACTGACCCCACAGGAGGAAGGGGAGAAGGCATTTCCGTGAGTCCCCTGGCCTCCCCTGACCCCAGCCTTAGGCACCAGCTGTCTGGTACCGTCCACCCTGCTCCAGCTTATTAATGATTCTGATTAACCTCTATGGAGATCCATTATCTCAATGCCAGGGAAGATACTATTAATTCCCGTCTGTGCCGGATTACTTACAGCTACTGGTTGGTACTTTTCCATGGTCTCACAACACATCTTAATCAGATGGTGAGTGGGTTTAATTAGCCGAAGTATAGGGTTTATTTTTTTTTATTCCTATAACTACTTAATCTAATGGAAGCTTATTATCTGCGGCTTTTTTTTCCCTGTGCATAATTATTGCTGTTTTTAACTGATGGTGCATCAGGGGTTGCGGCTACAATATGGCAGCTGGAACACAAAGTCTCCTTTCCCCACGATGAAGGTTGAGAGAAGAGTTGTCAGGGAGGCACGCGCTTTGGTGTTTGCGCTGAGATGCTCCGTCCCCAGTGGAAGCTGGGGGCTCCCGGCTCTCAGCTGGGCGACCCCTGGGCTTCAGACTGCCGAATGCCCTTCAGGAACCCCGGGGCTGGAGCCAAATGAGGAGCAGCTGGGGAAGAGATCTGTTCCTCAATCCAGCCGGATCAGACGCAACCCGGGCTGGGCACACGCCTTTCTCGGTGTTCTGCCTTCTCCATCCCACTGGTTCTCTGCCCCTCTCCTACTCGGGCGTGACTCACGCCCGGCTGAGTGCAGGAGAGCTGGACGCTTACAGAGAAAGTCATTGTCCAGTGAACCCCAAGTGCCCTCTGCAGAAGGAGGGGACGCTTCCAAACCTGGGCGGGGATTCTCCGTCCATCTCTAGAGGACCCTAGCCGAGGCCCTTTAGGTACCAGAACCTCAGCGTTCGTGGGTCAGTTGTCAAAGATCCAGTGAGCGTTTGGGAGCAAGGGAGATCTCTAAGAAGCTAGACTCTACTCCCATTTATCCAGAGCACGGAGAAGGGCAAAATGATATTTCATCCTAAGCAGGAACCCATTCTTTGGTTTGGTGGTTTTTCATTTTTTTTTCTTTTTGGTTTTTTTTTGGGGGGGGGGGTGACACCCTGTGATGCTCAAAGGGTTACTCCTGGCTCTGTGCTCAGGTTCACTCCTGGCAGTGCTCAGGGGACCCCATGGGATGCCGGGGATCGATCACAGGCCAGCCGCATGCAAAGCAAACGCCTTCCCTGCTGTACTATTGCTGCAACCCCAGGAATCCGTTCATTTTGGACAGCTCTAAAGCACTTGAGCCATCTTGGAGGGCTAGTAGGGAAGGACCAGGCAGCCAGTTAGCAGAGCTCCCGGCTGACCCGGACTGGAAAGATTCCAGCATTTATAAGCAAAGTTGAAGTACTTTGGGCTGAACTGGGTGTGGAGCCCAGCTTCCCCACTCCACGGCTGTAGTCAGCCCTCCCCCCTTCACCTCGTGCCTCCGGTGCTATCCAGAACCCTTCGCTCCAGTCAGAGCAAATCTGCATAGCTGGGTTCAAAGACTTATTTCCCCTCTTGCTTGTCTCTTCCTGTTAGGTAAGGTGACAGGGAAAGGAGGCCACGGAAGGAAAGGCGCCCGGCTCTCTGGCTGCGAGCTCCCTCCTGCATTCCCAGGCCTTGAGACATGAATTTTCCTCTCCCAGCCCACAGCCTTGCCTGGCTGCCATCGCTGGTGGCTTTGGGCTTATCCCTTCCTCCCCGGTCTGCAAAAATATTTGTACAGACACTTGTGTGCCTGACCCACATCAGCGGCAGACAGGAGCGGTGGATTCCTCTTGCAGCGTTTTACAGGGTGACGGATCAGATAATGTACACTTAGCGAGTGCACAAATAATGTGAATCAGGGTTGGCATAGTGCAGTGAGGTGTAAAAAAAGCAATTTGAATTGTTCTAGGGAAACGCCAGAGCCACTCTGACATGCTTCCTTGCCAGGACGCTGCCCTGTGCCCCTCCAGACGGCCGAGCTCTGGCCCGCAGTGGCCACAGGAGCCGCCCAGTGCTGCTGGCCTGCAGGCGAGCTCGCCCAGAGGTGGGCGGGGGGGAGAGGGCCCGAGTGACTCCACGCGCGGAGCTCCGTCGCCTCCTGGAAGGAGCTGGTGAGGCCGGCCTGGGAAGGAGAAGGGAAGCGAGGATGAGAGGGCTGGGGGACTCAGCACGTCACCTCGGACTCCCGAAAGCCATCAGGCCAACCAGCTACCTCTCATCAGCCCTGCGTCTCCTCTCCCACCCACCAGGTGGGCTTCAAAGGGCCTTCGAGGGCACGCCAAGGGGAGGGGCTGCTTGTTCTCTTAAGTCCAGTCGCCCGCTGGGCCCCCTCTTGAAGTTTTTTCCCCATCCATGTAGATGGCAACCTGGGGCAGCCCTTGGAGTAGGCATCACCACCAGGGTCGAGCCACGGAGGTTATCTTGGTAACACGTGTGCACAGTGCACACACCTAAGCCAGACCAACACCCCCTCCCGCGGTCCTTTCCCTCCTGGCTGCCCTGGGTCGGCTTCATTCAGGTTCCGTTATACTCTGGCTACGGGATTAGTGGCACGCCATTAGCTGTTGAGGCTGGTCAGACTCCGAAGTCCCCTCTGCCGATTGACCACAGAGCTCCCCCGCCCGACTACCCCCACAACTTCCTGTCTGAAGCAGAGGACAGGCTGCTGACACCACCATCCCCATGGTGCCTGATGGGCAACTTCTTCACCACCAACTCCTACCCCTCCACGCTCCAGACTCTCAGTGCTCTCTCGGGAACCGAGAGAAGACACAGAAGACGGGCCATAAAATAAGCAAATCTTGCCAGCACCCTCCTTAGTCAAGCCAAACACCAACCTGACACTCAGCATCTCAGGACTTTTACCCGATCGGGTCAAGTGCGGGGAAAGCTCTTTTATTTTTCCCCGCAAGAGCTGATGACGGGCGTCAGGGGCACAGGAAGCTGAGAGGCTTGGGGTTGATGGATGGCCGAGCCTCTCAGGCCCTCGCATGCTTGACCTCCACGTGGCCAGGTGGGGATCCCAGCCCAGATTAAGAACCCAAACAAAAGGGAAGCTAGGACAGGCCTGGGGACCGGCAGCCTGCTGAGGGACTGACTGGCTCAGGCCTCCAGATTTTTTTCCCAGGAAATCTAGGGACGCATTTCCATGTTGTCTTTGCATAAATTTGTGTGCTGATTTGCATACATTTGCATTTTGCCTTCAAAACACCCAAAGTCCCAGAATATGAAATAAAAGGCAATTAATTAATTAATTGGTCTGATGGATGGTAAATGTAGCCATACTAAAAATACCGGCTTGGAGAGGGACACATTTTTTTGGGGGGGTTGCAACCCCAAGCCAGGATGGAGAGAACGATTTGGCACTCTGACACAGTCCCCTCCCACCCCATCCCACCCCTCTCACCCCCTTCCCCACAAGCCCTGGCCCTTGAGAATAGACACATTCTTTTTTTTTTTTAATTTAAATTTTATTGAATCACCATGTGGAGGGTTACAAAATTCTCAGGATTATGTCAGTTATACAGTACTCAAACACCCTTCCCTTCACCCGTGCCCATATTCCATCACCAACCACCCCATTATACCTCCCGCCCCCTCCCGCCCCCCCAGTCCCCGCCCTTGTAAGTGATAAGTTTCACTTCGTTTACGCTTTATCTTGGTTACAGTCCATGTTTCAACACATAATTCACTATTGTTGCTAGGGTTTCCCCCCAAAAAAGAGAAGACAGTCCCACTGTCAAGGAAGCATTTGATGGCTCTCCATTGCTGAGAATGTAGAGATATTAAGTCCCGCTGTTTGTTACATAACTTTTCTATTTTTTTCCCCCCTCGACCTGCGCCACCGAGATCACGCCTGTTTAGTAATCACCACGCTGCCTGACAAAGGGAAAACAAACCAAAAGAGATGGTTATTTCTCGTCATCAGCCGGCGTGGGGCTCTGGCTTAGTTGATAGTCTGGTAGAATGTCTGCAAGCAGTTTCTGGAACCAAAAGTAATACGCTGGTATCGGCCCCGGCTCAAGATTCCACCAGCGTCCCGCTGTTCCAAGTACATAATAATTTATTCCCTTGTATCCGATTCCCACGCCACCAGGTCCGTGTCAGCTTAATGGACATCATACTATGGTTAACGCCACGCCGCGTTTCTTCCCGAGAAAGAAGGATATTTCTTCTCAGCCGGCGTGGGGATATGGCTTAGTTCAGTCTATAGAGATGGCTACCACTTTGGTGGCCTTCAATATTTCAGCAAAAGACTTACTATTCTTGTTAGGATTTCCCACCAAAGTCCGACCCGTTAAAAGGGAACCATTTCATATTGGTGATGATTAAATGACAATAGGTTGCACGGCCATGGCAGCGGCCTCGCGGCTTTGAATTTCTGTATAAAGTCCAGGGAAAGTACAGCCAGAAATTACATGTCGCTACAAACTTTAACCCTATTATGGTCCCCCCAAAGTCCAACCCATTACAAAGGAACCATTTCATATTGCTGATGATTAGATGACATTAGGCTGCCGCGGCCACACGGTTTTGGGTTTCTATATAAAGTCCAGGGAAAATTCTGCCTAAAATTCTATCGCTACAATCTTTTACCCTTTAACAAGAAACTTAGTACTATTGTTTGGAGTTTCCCCCCATGTTAAGCCCTGCCAAAAAGGAACATTTACACGTTGCTGACAATCAAGAGATATTAGGTCGCGCGGCTGCTATTGTTTTGGATTTCTATATGAAGTCCAAGGAAAATTCTTTTGGTAATTGCATCACTCGCTGGCAGCGCCTGGGCCAGAAGCTCCCAGCACACAGTTTGGAGGCATTTTGGGGGCGCCGCTCGTGTCCAAAGTGGTTCAGTTGCCTCCGGGGTCGATCTCGCGCGGCCGCAAAAGCGAGAATAGACACATTCTTGAATCTGATGCCTTAGCCCTGGGCTAAGAGTTTTTTCTTTTTCTTTTTTTTTTTTTTAGCCTAACGGCTGCTCTGGTAAACCAATGAATGGCTCAGGGAATGACTGTCCACTTAGGGCCAGAGTCTGGTCAAGGACTTGGAGTAGAAAGCTCTTCGCTGCCCACTGCTAAGGGCCTCAGTTGGGAAAGTCTCAGGAGTGAGTCTGGAACTCGTCCTGAGCTTGTAGGGTTGTTTAAACCCAACAGCAGTGAACTCCTGGGTCTGTGCGGGCTGAACACTGGCTCCCCTCTCTTTGCCCCAAATCTAACTTGGATGCTTGACCAGAAAGAAGTCAAAGGAGCAGCTGGATTCTCCATCAGTCTGCAGAAAAGAGCATGTCAGAACTTGAGATTCACCCTCCCCCCTGCAAGATTTTCCTGGTGCAGTGTGAGGGCTCCAGGAGATGGTGGGGCCAGCAGGGGGTCAGTCTGGTCATGAGCCGATACTGGGGTACCTGAGACTTGGCTGTAAATGCTCCCATCCCACAGATGAGCATCAGAGAACTTACCCATGAACTGAAGTTCACAAACTAGAGAGCTGAACATTAGTGGGCAGGTCTGTCCAGCTCCAAATCCTGTGCTCACTTCACTACTTTGAAGGGAAACAAAACACCAACAGGAGAAAGAATATGGGGGCAGAGGGACAGAAAAAAGGGAAGAGATGAAGGATCTTGGGGCAGACTCGAGGAGGGGAACGAGGCGGAGACGGGAAGTTGTGCGTGTCTGACATTAAGTGAATAGCATGCAAATGACATGCAAAACACATGCAAATAAGCAAGTAGAGTTTGGGGTTTTTTTTTAAGACAACCACTCAACTCCATTTGGCACAACTGCAGCACGAGGTATACCTGCCTACCACTAGCAATATTCATGCTCCAAGTTGAAATAATGTCTGGACGAGAGGTGCCCCTTTGTCTCTCCACTGGACCTGCTAACCTTGCCCATTGCCTTTGGACCCCTCTTTCTGACCTGATACTGAAACCCATCCCACGAGTGTCCCCCCACCCAGACACTGCAGAAGACAGGGTCTTGGCTAATGAAACGCCCATGGACCCCTCGAAAAGCCCTTCTTCCAGTTGCCTTCCATGAGAAGCTTCCAGATACCTAGGGAAGCCATTGCCCTTTCTTTGAACCTCTTTGTCAAGCGAGCCACCCAGCCTAGATCTCTCCTTCCCAAAAGGCCGCAGGAGCAAAATGCATCCTTTTATTCAGTCATTTCTTGGTTTGGGAACCATATCCAGTGATGCTCAGGCATTACACATGACTCTGCACACATTACTCTTGGCAGTGCTCGTGGGACCATATGGGATGCAGGGCAAAACCCCCTGTACTATTTCTCCACCCCTCCCAAAGAGATAACACCCCATGAAAGAGCCTCTTTTGTGGGGGAGACACACCTGAATGTGCTTACAGCTTACTCCTGGCTCTGTGCTCAGGGATCACTTCTGTTGGAGCTCAGGGAACCATATGGGATGCAAGGGATCGAACACAGGCCACCCTACACAAGGCAAGTAGCTTACCCGCTGTGCTATTGCTCCCGCCCCAAAACGTGGCCTTTAAAAGGCCTGGCCCGACCCTGACCGCATGTCATAGCTCCTTAAGTTAAGCCTGACAGCTGCCTTCCAGCCCTGTCTCTGATGGACCTGGACGATGTCCAAGGCGAGCTTCCGACCCCCCGTGTTATCGGGCAGCATGTTCCAATTCGAAGAGGCCAGGAAAAAAATTACCATCAGGACTGGCTCTGGCCCCTCACGCCAATTTCAGTCTCTCCCTTCCTGTACGGGAGCCCTGGCTAAAGCCGCCCCGCTACCCTCGCCCCTGCAGAGTCAGCTCCCTTCTCTACCCCGTGTCCTGAGAGGCAGGCAGAATCTCTCTCTGACCTGTCTGGGAAGCACAGAGCATTGCAAAGAATCAGCTTAGCAATGCAGAGCAAACACGCTGGCTGGCAAAACACTGGGCATTTATTTAATCCCACCTGCTCAGACACCATTCACTCGCCTCTGGGGCTCCGTACCCACACCCCGTGAGGCCTCCTGGCCCTGAGCAGGGCCACACCACGGTCTCGAAGGAAAATGGGGGGGTCTCGCTGCCCCGACCCTGGTGTTTCCAAAAGGGACTCTGTATGATTATTTTACTTTTTCACACGGTTGGCCTGGGTGTTTCGTCCACCCCCAGCAGTGACTACGGGACACTTCCCAAAGTGCTGGGGGACTGTGAGACACCGGGGTTGGAATCCAGGGAACCTGCATACACAAAGTGTGCTCCAGACCCTTCTCATCAGCTCCTTGACCCTTTGTGTCACTTTAAAACTCATTATCAGAAGTGCCCTGTGCAAGCTGGACTTTCTGCTGGACACTGAAAAGCAGCGTCTGCAGGGGGGGTGGCTCTGGGGGTCCACCGCCCCAGCCCAGTGGTTGCCTGCTTTGCAAGACCATCCTATCTTCCTAGAATTCACATTTAAGCAACAAATCACAGACCACGTTGTGTACTGATCTCTGTGCTCATGGCCTTCATGGTCACGGTCTCTTTAAATCCCATTTTCATGGGCGCCAAAGAGATTGTATAGGAGTTAAGGTGTTTTACTTGCATGTGACCAAATCTGCTACCATCCCCAGCAATTCATGGTTCCCTGAGCACTGCCCAGAGAGCCCCCATATCACAGAGTGAGGAATAGCTCCCGGGCACCACGAAGTCTGGCTCCCAAACCCTTTCCCTCCTGCCCCAATTTCTTTTTTAAGTTTTAATTAATTCCAGAGACCAGAGAGATAGTACAATAGGTAGGGACCTTGCTTTGTATGCAGCCAACCTGGCTTTGATCACCGACACCCCGTATGGTCCCTCAAGCACCGCCAGGACTAAGTCCTGAGTGCATAGCTGTGAGTAATCCCGGATCATCTCCAGGTGTGGCCCCCAAACCAAAACATTAAAAAGTTTTTTAAAAAAAATTAAGGTTCATTAGCAGAGCTACAAAGATAGTTTGTCTCACCCTAATTTTGTGATAAAGAAACCAATGTTTTGTGACTAATTTATTAACACCTCAATCTCTCTTTGGAGGCATGATGGGTCAGGGAGTCCTACTAGATGTTGCAGCAAATATTTTCTTAATATTCCATTCTCTTCGCATCTCCTATTCCATTCGTAGGATCAAGTGATTGGTAAGCGTAAATTACCTTCGATGTCCCAAGATTGGAGATGACTGAAGTTCCATCCCTCAACCTCCCGTCCCATTATCAACCTGTGTCTCTGTCTCACGGAATAAAAGCAGAGCCCCTCACGACCCCCACATGTACATGTTTCTGCTTAGCCCTTCAGACAGGATGACAGGCTCAGTGGCAATCTCTCCTGACTCTCTTTGCTCTAGAATGACTCACGGTTCCAACTTCAGGCATCTCTCTTCCTTTTGATCTAGCCATTCCTGGCATCTGCAAAAAAGGACGTTGGGAAATCAAGGTTAGAATATTAAGGGAGGCCCACCTAAGGCTGGTGACTACCATCAGCAATGTAACTTGACTTTGATGTGGATTACGGTTTCTGGCCAATTTTAGTTTCATCTCGTCCACCTCCTACATCCACTGGGCTTCCGCTGATTGGGACTGGGCTGTGTATGCGGTGAGCGATGCACACAGGTGTCCACCCTCTGTGAGTTGAGGTCACAGCAAGCTAATGTTCATCAGTGGACCCGCTCCTCCCTACTGCTCAACCGTCACCACCCAAAGCCATGCAACTAGAATACTTCCAAGAAATAATGCCCATTATGGGGCTGGAGCGATAATACAGTGGGTAGGGCATCTGCCTTGCATGCGGCCAACCTCGGTTCAATTCCAAGGCAAACCTGACACAGTTCCCTCAAGGATACTAGAAAAAATCTTCAGTTTGCTTTAAAATGTGCCTGGCACTCATTCTGCTTCTACACAAGGGTTTCTGAAGCCAGAACAATGCTTCGGGGGAGATGGCTGGGGAAACAAGGAGTGGATAAATAAAACGGGATCAGGAGGTGGGGTGGAGAAAGCCTTCTCAGCTTCCCACCAATCACCAGTTAGCCTTGAGCCCATGACCTTGTCTTGCCATCTCATGCCCTCCAAAGTGCCTGCCTCAGGGGAGCCTAGAGCCACTCCTCTCCTCTCTGGGGAAAGACACCGCCGATATCCCATTCTGCAGGAGAAGCACCTCCGTACGCCCAGGGACATCTGTGACAATGCCCGGCCTCCGTCCTCTCTCAGGAAACCACAGAGAAGAGAGGCCCCGCTCCTCAGGGGCTAAGGAGCTTTGTTCAAAAAATGGCTCCAGAGTGGACAGGGGATTCTTAAACACACGAATGTGCTGAATAGTTAAGCAAAAAACTTTTGTTTTCGTGGAGAAATTTCCTCCCCGGGCTGCATCAAGCAGGCTACTAAATTAGCCACAGGCAGTTGCTGGCAAGAGAGTGAGGCTGCTTCTTCCAGTCCACGGAAAGGGAGTTGGTACCAGGCCTCCCGTCTACTCCTTCCATTCAAACTTGGCCTCCTGGGTTGCTGAAGCCAGGGCAAATCAGGCAAGGTCTCCCAAAGGTCACGAAAGCTTCTCTGCTCTTCTCTATTTTCTTCCCCATCTAGCTTCTCCTTGGGTGATACCAGCTGGAGCAACCTGTCTCCCACTTTGCAGAGAACCACATTGCTTACCAGAGAGGCTCGATGAAGTGCATCCCCCAACAAGGGTAAAACAGAAGCGACTTTCTTTATTTTATTTTATTTTATTGAATCACTGTGAGATAATTACAAGCTTTCATGTTTGGGTTACAATCTCACAGTGATCAAACACCCACCCCTCCACCAGTGCACATTCCCCACCACCAGTATCCCCAGCATACCCCCCCTTTCCCACCCTCCCCCTGCTCCATGGCAGACAATATTCCCCATACTCTCTCTCTACTTTGGGACATTATGGCTTGCAACACAGACACCGAGAGGTCATCATGTTTGGTCCATTATCTACTTTCGGCATGCATCTCCCATCCCAACTGGTTCCTCCAGCCATCATTTTCTTAGTGATCCCTTCTCTATTCCATCTGCCTTCTCCCATCCGCTCATGAAGCAGTCTTCCAGCTATGGGGCAATCCTCCTGGCCCTTGTATCTACTGTCCTTGGGTATCAGCCTCATGTGATGTTATTCTATACTCCACAAATGAGTACAGTTGTTCTATGTCTGTCCCTCTCTTTCTGACTTATTTCACTTAGCATGATACTCTCCATGTCTACCCATGTATAAGCAAATTTCATGACTTCATCTCTCCTAACAGCTGCATAGTATTCCATTGTGTAGATGTACCAAAGTTTCTTTAACCAGTCATCTGTTCTAGGGCACTTGGGCTGTTTCCATATTTTGGCTATTGTGAACAGTGCTGCAATGAATATATAAATACAGATGTCATTTCTGCTGTAGAAGCGATTTTCTAAAGCTGATTAATTTAGGGGCCCAGATATAACTCAGCCACTCCAACAGGTTTCTCCTGTTGAATAACAGTGTCTATCATCGGCCCTTCCCCCAAATATATGCACTGTCGTAGCACTGTTGTCCCATTGTTTATCGATTTGCTCCAGCGGGCACCAGTAACGTCCCCATTGTGAGACTTGTTGTGACTGTTTTTGGCATATCAAATATGCTACGGGTAGCTCTGCCGTGCAGGCGGGATACTCTCGGTAGCTTGCCAGGCTCTCTGAGAGGGACAGAGTAATCGAACCCGGGTCGGCCACGTGCAAGGCAAATGCCCTACCCACTGTGCTACCTCTCCAGTCCCCAAATATGTAATCAAATCAAATTTAAGGCCTGCTTGTTACTTGGCACTCTCTTCTCTGCCAATCCCAATGCAATTTGCCCTTTAATACCCTGCCCATGTCTCCCCTCCTCCTCCAATCCTTTTCTGAAAACGCTGCCCCTCTACTCTCTCCCCTTCTCCAGCTTCCGCCAACATTTGATGTTTGCTCCCTGCAGCCTGCTAAGACATATATATTGTTAGTAAACTCTCCCCCTCAATGAGCAACAGGATGACAGTGACAGTGACCACCTTTGTATTAATGTGGGCTGGAGTGATAGCACAGTGGTTGGGCATTTGCCTTTCACTCGGCCAACCCAAGTTTGGTTCCTTTGGCCCTCTCGGAGAGCCTGGCAAGCTACCGAGAGTATTGAGCCCTCGTGGCAGAGCATGGCAAGCTACCCGTGCATATTGGATATGCCAAGAATAGTAACAATAAGTATCTCAATAAGAGACATTACTGGTGCCTGCTCGAACAAATCGACGAGCAACGGGATGACAGTGACAGTGACCACCTTTGTATTAATATTAACTTCTCCCCCAGCCAGTATCTTTTTCATTCTTTGTTTGATTTTAATGGACCACACCCGGCGGTGCTCAGGGGTTACTCCTGGCTCTGCACTCAGAAATCACCTGAGATGCCAGGGATCAAACCTGGGTCAGTCGCAGGAAGGCAAGTGTCTTGATATTATCTTGTTAAGATAACCCTATGTATTATCACTCTGGCCCCTGTTTTATTATTACTACCCATGGCGTATTCGATATGCCAAAAACAGTCACAACAAGTCTCACAATGGAGACGTTACTGGTGTCCGCTTGAGCAAAACGATGAACAACGGGAGGACAGTGCTACAGTGCTTCTTAGAGATTTGGTTGTCCTGTAACATTGCGTTCATTTGAGCTGTGTCCTAAGGTGATGTGATATGTACATAGCCTCTGAAAGGATTTCCTCAGTAAGCCTAGCTAGGACCCACGCCTTGTAGAGCTGGCCATGTCTCCTTCTGATGAGACTCAAACTCTGTATTCTTGGGACCAGAGAGAGGGCAAAGGTGAAGACACCTGCCTGTCACTCAGCTGTAGACACAACCCTGGTTTGAATCCTAGCACTAAACATGATTTCCCGAGGCCTCAGAACACAGGGCTCCAGAAGTGGCCTCAGAACACAGGGCTGAAGGTAGCCCCAAAACAGAATTAAAACATAAACAACTGAGTCTCATAACTATGTCTGACAACAATGACATACAACTAAAACGCCAGCAAACCTAAGCTACCCACTGACTGAGCTCCCCAGAGGCATGGGAATGGCTGAATGGGCCTGACGGGCTGTGGGGGAGAGGGAAATTAGTACTTAGGGGGTGAGCATAGTGTGGAAACATGGTCCCCCTCTACCACAGAAGCACCTACACTCTTATGGACCAATGTTGCCTCAATGTTTTTTAAAAAAGTCAATTTAGAGGGCAGGGCCGATAGTACAGCAAGCATTTCACTTGCCTTGTTTGTGGGTTCAATCCCCAGTACCCCAAAATGGATATCCCAAGCCACAGTAAGAGAATATAGCCTGAGCACTGCTTGTAGCCCCCTAAAACCAAAATATTAATTTTAAAAACAATGGGGGAGGTCCCACTGGGACTGTGGATCCATGGTAGAGTACTTCTTGTCTTACATGTGTGGAGCTGGTTTGATCTCTGACACCACACACCCAAAAATGATAATAAAAACAAAACAAAAAAACCCAACCCATAAAACCCCTAAGTACTCTCTTAGCCACTTTCCAGCACACAATGCAGCATTGTTGACTCTCATTCCCACACTGATGCTACAGCTCATGATTTATTTATTGTACACTGTCAGCTTCAGCGCCCCTTCCACCTGTTTATCTCCTGGATAAACAGATCCCAGGTCTTGAAGGTGGCGACTCCGCGCTGTCCCTCTCTTGTATCTCTCGCGGGATACAGCAGGCAGGATTCTTGATAAATATTTGTTGAGAATGAGGATCAATGGAGAGAGAGATGAATGGGCTGAATGATGAATGACGGGGTTGAATAGGTACTGAATGAATGAGAACAAATGAAGCAATACAGTTTTTAAAAGACATCTTATCTGGGTAACGTGGGTTTATAACATAAGTTTCAGGTGTATGATAATAAACTGATGAACTAAAATGATTCCAAATAGTTTCCTTAAAGATACAGCAGCCATCACACACACACACACACACACACACACACACACACAGAGGAAACATTTCTTGTAGTCAGGCCCCTTCTGTGCTTCTGTGTTTTAAAATGATGCTTTTTTGGACAATGATAAAACAGAGGCACGGAGGAAAGAGGAGCCTCGGTCTCCTGACCAGGAAGGGATGGAGGACTCAGGGGTGCAGCAGGAGCCCCCACCCTCATACACAGCCCTCTTCGGTTGGGGCCCTCTTGCAACCATGAGGTATGGATGGGAAGTGAGGGCTCTTAGAACATCCCAGCATCATTTCCCCCTGGGTGGTCCCAGACCCACAGGTGTGAGAGAAAAGACGAGAAAAAGAAAAACCATAGGAAAAAAAAAAAAAGCTCCAAACTCAGTTAGTTCTTTCTTCATACTCCAAATTCCAGGTGTGACTGGCAGGTTATTAATTACAAAACTGCTTTCTTAAGCGCTAATGTGGGCACGTGTGTGTGTGTGTGTGTGTGTGTGTGTGTGTGTGTGTGTGTGTGGGCTTGTGCACGCACATAATTCTTTCCGTGCTCGTAGCAAATTTTAGCATTAAAAATGACTCAAGTCACAATTATTTACCAGTATGGTAATTCTCTCGAAGCAACTCTAGACTTGAAGTCATTTTCTCTACCAGCACCACCCGGCAGAGTAATTGGCTGTGATTAGCGCTGACTTTGTCATTCCTCTCAGCATCCAGCTCCAGCATCCGTAAAACGTGCAGCTCTTTCTCAACTTCCCACCAGGGACTCAGACTTCTGCAAATCCCACCCTCTGTTTCCAAAGGGGAGAGGGGTTGGCAGCGGGGAGGGAAGGGGGTCGGTGGGGAGTGGTTCCTGCACAGCACATCCTGGGGCTGCCCCCTCTGAGAAAGGGGGGCTACCATGACTGAGTCCCGCAGTCCCCCGAGGAGAACCACCAAAGGCCATTTTTCATGAGACACAGACGGACCTCTCAGGCCATTGGGAGTGAAGTCTCTTCTAGACAGAAGGAAACCCATGGCCCTGCCTCACGAGACCAGGTCTTTGGGGTCGACTGTTCCAAGGAAGGGCACATCTGGAAAGAAAGCTACTCAAAGGGAAACATCTGGAAACTGAGTCACACCCTCAAAAATGCAGAGACCCACAGACCTCGATTTCCAAGGCAGCCCGAGGACAAAGCCCAGCCCTGGGCCCAGCCCTGCTCCGTGCCCCTGCACCCGCCGCTGCCCTCGAGGGCCAGAGGAGTGGCCGGCGTGCCTTTGGGCTCTTGGAAGCCACTTTCTGACATGGGTCTCCTTTCCTCCCAGCCTTCTTCAATTCCTCGATGACCCCTTCAGATCCCTTTTCTAGAAACTTCCACACTCACCAAGCCCATGGTGGCCCCTTCCAGCCAGTTACGCCAGCAGGTCCGAGAGCTTCTCTCTGCTGGGTGCTCCTGTGTGGTTTGGGCGGAGCTTTCTAGAACCCAGAGTACTAGCATGGCAGGGCCAGGAGACCAGGAAGCCCCTGGGCTCCGTGACCGGGAAGAGGCGGGCTCACTGGCTAGGTTTGGAGCCGAGAGTCCCTCTTTAATGAAGCAGTGAAGCAATAAATAAATTATCAATACATATTTTTAAAAAATCAATTAAATAAGGAAATTATTCAGTAAATAAGTTATTCGATAAACACAAGGATGATATTTGGGGCAAGCTTTTTGGGTCACATCCAATGGGGTCTAGGGGTTATTCCTGATTCTGTGCTCAGGAGGCCCTACGGGGTGCTTGGGAGACCTGGTCAGGGGAGAGACCTAGGGTGGGCCACAGGCATGGCAAGTGCCTTTTTAAAGTTTAATGGAATCACTGGAGAGACACAGGTCATGAGTAAGGCTGTTCATGATGGCCTTCAGTCACACTGTTCCAGCATCCGTACCCTACCAGTGCACGTTCCCCACCAACATCCCAGCTTCCCTCCAGTCACCCCACCCCCACCCCGCCTGTCTCTATGGCAGGCACTTTCCTTCTCCCTCCCTCCCCCTCCCTCCCTCCCTCCCTCTCTCCCCCTCCCTCCTTTCCTCCCTCCCTCCCTCCTCTTCCCTCTCTCTTTCTCTCTCTCCCTCCCTCCTTCCCTCCTTCCCCCTCCCTCCCTCCCTCCCTCCCTCCCTCTCTCTCTCCCCCTCCCTCCTTCCCTCCCTCCCTCCATCTCTCCTCCCTCTCTCTCTCCCTCCCTCCTTCCCTCCCTTCCTCCATCTCTCCCTCCCTCCTCCTCTCTCTCTCTCCCCCTCTCTCTCTCTTTCTCAACACTAGGACTTCAGCCCCTTTTCTCTGACATTTTTCTATCTGTGACCTTGACCTGTGTTTCCTCTCATGACCGAGGAGCTCAGGACTCACCCCTTAGACGTCGTTCTGAAGTGCTGCTCAAGGTTCCTAGTCAGCTCTGACAAAGGTGCGGGGGCTGGAAGGGCATCAGGGCGGGAGTCTGTCTTTAACGCTTGACTGTTCAAGATGGCGGAGCAGATGCTGGGGACGGTGGGCGCTGGAGACCACCAGTTCTGATCCTGCCTGCACCGTCGCTGGTTGAGGGCCCCAAATATGTGCCTGGTCTCTGAGCCCCCGTTTCCTCCGAGGTACCCTGGAGGGGTCAGAGCTCCAAGGCTGCAGGGTCATGGAGCAGGAAGATATAGTTATGGGGATTATTTAGAAGCTGCTTAGTGAGAGCCAATTGCTTCTCTGAGGAACACAGGTTCCTTAAACTCAATCAGCTTGGGGGCCAGAGAGATAGCACAGTGGGCAGGGCGCTTACCATGCATGTGGCCAATCCAGGTTCGATCCCTGAACCCTGAAACCTGCTAGGAGTCTTCCCTGAGCATCACCCGGCATGGTCCCCAAACAAAAGCAACATTATAATAAAATAAAATAAAATCTCTCAGTTGGGCTGGAGCGATAGCACAGCAGTAGGGTGTTTGCCTTTCACATGGCCAACCTGTGTTAGATTCCTCTGCCCCTCTCGGAGAGCCCGGCAAGCTACCGAGAGTATTGCGCCCACACGACAGAGCCTGGCAAGCTACCCATGGCATATTGGATATGCCAAAAACAGTAACAATAAGTCTCACAATGAGAGATGTTACTGGTGCCCGCTTGAACAAATCGATGAGCAATGGAATGATAGTGACAGTGACAGTTGGGGTCCAGAAGAGAGCAGAGCAGTTAGGGTACATGCAAGACCTAGGATCAATCCCAATGGCCTCCTGAGCACCACCAGGTACAACTCTGGGGGCCCCCAACTCCATGGGGCCTGAGCAGCCTCTGTCACCAGCATTGAACTCCACTGGGCTCACAGTTCAGTTGACAGAATAATACTCACAAGAAGTGGCTCCAGGGTCCCCTTCTTAGCACCCCCCACCACACACACACACACACACACACACACACACACACACACACAATCAGCCACCTTGCATTAACCACTCGCTCCCAAGCCCTGGGTTTCAAGTATGGATTGAGTGTTTCTCTGAAATAAAAATAAGATTGTTTGGGGGTGGGGGTGGGGGTGGAACGACAGAGCAGCCCAGAATAACGGCATTACCTGCACCCTACCGGTGAGCAACAGTCGGGGTCCCTGGGGGGCTGAGTCTCCCTGAATTCAGAATTGCTGCTGAAACCTGGAATCCTGAGGCTCACTGCACCCCCCTCCAGTCCCCACTGTCTGCCTCCCCCCGCCCCTTCTCCTTTCCATCAAACACTTCAAAGAGATGTCGGGAGAAGAGAACTGAATTCTCCGCTCGCTCGTTTCCATGAGAGGAAACCAGAGAGAGCGTTTCTTTTGGAGACGGAGCCCTCAGCCCCTCCAGACCCATTTCACCAGCCGGGAGGACCGGAGCTCAAAGGCAGGCTTGGGGGCTTGTGAAATTCAGATGTGAGACTGTGTGCGAAGCCGCGGTAGCCCCACAGGAAGTGAGAGGGTCAGAGTGCAAGGACTTGGGAGAAAGGACCTTCCCAGAGACGCCCCCCAACAGGGATGCAGGAAGAGAGGGAGAGGGGGCACCGGCAAGGAAGAGGACAAGAAACAATGCCCCAGAAAGCGTTTTCTATCGTTTTTTTCCCCCCTTTTTATTATTATTCCTTTAAAGCTCAAAAAAACAAACACTCCAACTGTTCCTTCTGACGGGGAAATGTTCATCTGCCGAAGGCATTATTAGGAGCGGAGATAAGGAAACGGGGAGATAGGAAATAATTATTTTGTATCTGTCTTTATAAATGAAAATGAAGGGCATTAACTTAAATAGGATTTAGATTTTCAGGGACAGAAGGGAATGAATTAGGAAATATTCCGATAACAACGGAAATGTTTATTAAAAGGTCAGGGGGTTCTTGAAACTGACAAGGCCTCCCGGGCCAGATAAAAAAAAAAAAAAAAAAACTCGACAGGATGCCTGGGAGACCAGAGGCCCTGAACCGGGTGCCTGCTGGCTCCACTCCCGCCGATAACGTGGCTCAGGGCAGAGGATGGATGGAAAGGCGGGCGACCCCCTGGCCCAGCTGGGGAGCTGGTGACCTAACTCAACAGGTGTGAGGCAGGCATGCCCAGACACCTCTTCCGGAAGGATCCTGCATTCTCATTCCCCCTAGCTCCCGGAGAATGGGAGGGAGAAAAAGAGGGAGCCCCGGGTTGAGCAACAGACCACCCTCGTCACTAGCCCCCCTCCAGGGCCACTGCCTGCCCAGCTCCTGCTGGCATCCCTCTGTGCCCGGACCCAGGGGGAGTGGAAAGCAGAGAGACCCCCCCCATCAAACAGCCTCCTCCCCTTCAGCTGCCCGGGAACGGATTCCAGCTCTTCCCGTTTCTTGCTGCTGACCTGGGATAAATGATTCCTTTATCGGAACCCCAGTTCTCCCGGCAGTCTCATACAAAGGCCCCCTAGCTCCTTCCCCTCCTGGGCTAGCTGGAGGGATTGAGTGAGGGCCCAGGAGCAGGCCAGGGGCCCGGCTTAGCTGCAAAGGCATAGCTGCTTGGCCCTGTTTCCCCCTAAGCTCTCCTTCCTGGGCCCTGGGGGGTGGGGCCTGTCCGGGGTCCACCAAATAGAGCGGCTGTGTCCACCTGCAGCTCTGACCTCTCCCCCCTGGACTCCCTCACGTCCTTCCCCCGCCCTGCTGATGTCAGGACACCAGCATCCGAAGACACCACTAGGACCGGGACCATGTGGCTCAGAGAGAGGGAGCCTGGGCACCCCCTCTGCCTGGCCCAAGTTTCAGCCTCTGGCTCCAACCTGGATAGGAGCCACCGGAATCCCCCCCACCCCCCGCTTGCATTCTGGGGTGGGGGCAGAGTTCCTCGCCAGGCCCCTCTGCCGGCTCTGGGCGTTTCCCCAGGGAAATGTGGGGGCTGGTCTCTGGCACGGGCTGCAGGCCCTCTGCTGACAGACGCCGATAATCAGGTGATCATCAGCCAATGCCCGACCCCGCCGCCTCCTCCTGCGACCCCCACCCCTGCCCCCGCACCATACGTGGCGATCTCTTCGGGCTGTGCATCAGAGGCTCCGCACGCAAGGCCACCCTGCGCGTCCGTCTGGGAGGGGGACTTTTGGTGGCATGTCACCACAATCTTCGGCAAAAGGCTCACCGTGGTGCCCCCAAGGACACACACTGGCCGTCTTGTGTCCCTTCTCTGCCTTAAGCTCTCCGGAAGCTCTCTGCGGACTCTGGGGGGCGTGGAGGCGGGGGGAGGGTATGTCCATCAGTGGGTTACTTCCCCCTTAGATGAGTTCCAGAGACAACGGATCTGGCCAACACAGATGTCCCCGGAGTCCCCAGAGTGTGGGGGCAGGGTTCCTGCCAGAGGCCTCTGCTGCAGGCACCCCCAGCCAGGCTTGCGTGTGGCACCAGGCCCTCCCTGCCTCGGTTCTCCAAAGAAAGCAGTGAAGGGAGCGGGGTGTCAAGGAGGAGGGCGCAGGAGAGGGGAAAGGGCAGGCGGAGAAGGAGTCAAAGGCTCAGGGACGAAGCTGAGAGAGGGGACTGAGAGAGGGGACGGCTCAGAGTTCAGAATGGGGGGGGGGTGGAGAGCGGGATGGTGGCGGCAGCGAGGGTTATGGTGACGAGGCTGGGAGCCACAGCAGGGCTGCGTCCGTGGAGAGTCCCTGGAGAGAGGGAGGCTGGATTGGAGCCCGCAGGGTGGGATCCAGCTCATCTGCCCTGAGCCCCCGTTCCCTTTCCAAGTCCCCGGGACTTTCTTGTCAGGTTCCAAGTCCACATCCTCACAGAAAGCCCAACACATCCACAGAACCCGATCCATATTTACACACACACACACACACACACACACACACATATATATTATAAAATAGTTCACAACGCCGAACTTAGTGTGGACACCCAATCAGCATAGAACACTGCAGCCCAGAATAGCACAGCGGGTAGGGCGTTTGCCTTGCATGAAGCCGCCCCGGGTTCAATTTCTCTGTCCCTCTTGGCAGAGCCTGGCAAGCTCCCCATGGCATATTCAATATGCCAAAAACAGTAACAACAAGCCTCACAATGGAGATGTTACTGGTGTCCGTTCGAGCAAATCGGTGAACAACAGGACAACAGTGCTACAGCTCACAATATTTTACTACAATTAATATTCAAACACCAATCCCACCATCATTACACCTTCCTACCATCGTATTTTGGGTGTTTCCAACCCAAACCCCAATCCCTGCCCCCAAGCAGAACCAAAATTATATATTTTTCATCGCGTGTTATAAAAAAAACACTGAAAATGCTACCAAATAAAGTATCCTTAAAGGAAAGAGGGTGAGAATTGTTGTATTCCACCCAGGGTCCATTCAGCCCTTCTATAAGAGATCACTAACATGTTGTTAGAAGTTGAACCTTGTGTGCTTATATATACATATATCTCTTAAAATAATTTTTTCCCCCTCTAGGATTGGTTGCTTCCTACTCTGAACTCCATCAAATGTGGTGCAGTACTCTTGGCCTCCGGGTAGGGGGTGTGGCATGAAGAGTCCAGTAATAGGGTCACTCGTGAGTGAGGCTCGGCCCGAGCGTGTGGAGAGGGGCCGTGAGCATGGCGGCAGTTGAGCTCTGGAGGTTTTTGGCTGCCGGGGTTGGGTCCCTTGGGGTGGGGAGGGCTCTTGCCTGCCCCTTCTGGGATGCCCCGAGAGGAACAGCTTGGTGCAGGGGCCGATTCCACCATGCTCCACCTCCGGCACATCACAATTCACAGCAAAATTCAGTTCCATGGGGAAGGCCACGGCGAGGTCCCGTCTTAGACACGGAAGACTGAGGCTCCGGAAAAAGCGAGTGACTGCCCCAAGGTCAGAGTCGTAAGCATCTTACAACCCTCCAACGCGAGGCCAGGCCCTGGCGCCAGGCTTTGAGCGAGGGGTCCTGGGACGCAGAAGGTCCCCAGGAGGGTCGTGGCAGCTACTGAGGCCTCGCCAGGGAAGGATGACAGGGCGTCTGCCACCAACCGGGTCAGAGATGTCCCGCCGGGCCATTTGCAGTCTCGAGGGATTTGTCGGGCGTCGTGCTGCGAATATTTCAAAGGCGCTGGCATCGGGGCTGTGTGGCTTGGGGCGGGGGGGGGGGGGGAGCGGAGGAGGGAAGGGGACAATGGTGCCCATGAATGATGCATGCAGGGCACTGCGCTTGCTCCTAGCAAGTCCCGAACATTCGCTCCAGCTTTGATTTTCTCTTCGGGCTGGGACCTTCCCTACAGTTCACAAGTCCCGGGGCCCTTGCTGTCAGAGCCGGAGGGCCGCCTGCTAAATCGGCAGGTCTTGAGAGTGAATAGAAATGGGGGGGGGGGCATCTGTCTCCCCCCACAGCCCCCCTCCTCACGAGAGGAGAGGAGAGTTAAGTCGAGGGGAGGGGATGGGGAAAGATGAAAGAGGGAGATGAGAGAAGGAGATCTTTCACCGGCCACTCTTCCGCAGACTGCCAGGGACCCCGAGAACTTGGGGAGGTTTTGTTCCAGGAGTTCTTCCCTGCTCTTCTCCCTGTGCATGTGTGCGGGGGGCGAGGGGGAGGGGGTCTCAGATTGGACTCTCTCTCTCCAAGAACCGGGGGGTGCAGGGCCAGGTCCCGGCCAGAGGTGGGGTGCAGGAAGAGCAGGCCAGCACCCCCCACACACACACATTGCATGAAGGGCAAGGACCAAAGAGATGCAGATTCCCCCCGCCCCCGAGTGTACCCCACCCCCAAGGCCGGGCCCAGAGGGCTGAGCACAAACATAGACACGGCGGCAGGAACTGGGGGGCAAGAGCTGCTTCTGTCCCCCAAGCTAGTCTGGAAGCCAGTGGGCTTCTGAACCCCCGAGCTGGGAGCTCCCAGCAGGCAGGCAGGCCCCAAGCACTTCAACTCCCTACTCAGCCTGGAGATGCCATCGGGTTGAAGCGGGCCCACGGGGCCAGAGGTCAAAGCTGAAAGGTCAAACGCAAGGAAGCCAGCCCTGCGGCGCAGAGCTGGTGCCGTTCGAGGGCGTCACCTCTGTTTCCAATCGGCAGGTAGCCCGGCTTCTCCCATCACTTTGTTTTCCGCCGGCCGGCCGGCCTGGGCAGCTACATCTGATTTTAATGAGGCGTAATCATATTCTCTCAGTTCCGTGAGCTGCAGTCAGAGCCCACCGAGAGAACCCGCTCACCAACACGCATCCCCCCCCCCCACAACGATCAGACTTGTCAAAATAGGATCATTTTGTTCCTTATTATAAATGAAAAGCAGGTATGATTTAAGTGTCATCCTCTGGGCGTGCGAGCCCGATTCCCATAAATCAATCATCCCAAATAAACTCTTCGGAGTGATTTCACGACAAACACGCTGGAAACAATCTCTTTAAACAAAGCCTGCGAGCCGGGCTGCTCTCGCCACATCCAAAGGGCTCCAGACGTGCACTGCCGTCTTGCTGGGGCGCTCTTTGCTCAAGGAGGCGCTGTGTGGGTTTGTGCCTGCAGGCGCAGGCGGCACCGCCCGCCTCCCGGAAACCTCCAGCTTGCTCTCCTGTTGGTGCTCCTGCCAGGTGACGGTGGGCAGAAGGGGCAACCCAGGGCCAGGTTTGCTTTGCATTTCCCAAGTGGGTGTGGTTGCATAGACGAGAAGGAGGTTCCAGGCAGCAGGATACTCGCCACGAGTCTGGGGCAAATCTCTCTCCCTGAAAAGTGGGAGTGTGAAGGGCTGGAGCGATAGCACAGCGGGTAGGGTGTTTGCCTTGCACACGGCGGACCCGGGTTCGATTCCCAGCATCCCAGATGGTCCCCTGAGCACTGCCAGGGGTAATTCCTGAGTGCAGAGCCAGGAGTAACCCCTGTGCACCGCCAGGTGTGACCCAAAAAGCAAAAAAAGAAAAAAAAAGGTGGGAGGGTGAGAGTGGGGTGGGTAGGACCCCTCCCCGCCGCAAGGGACCCAGCCCCGACAGCTGAAAACCCCACACGCTCGGGCTGGGCCTCACCAAGGAGTGAACCTTTCCCAGGACCCCGCAGCCGCATTCGCTGCCGTGTGACACTTCATAGGACACGCCCTACCCATGCTTCAAGAGTACCACACCACATTTGATGGGACTCATAGTAGAAGGCAACCAACCTCAGAGGGAAATATTATATTCTTTCGGTTCTGCTTTGGGGCAGGGATTGGGGATCGGGATGGAAATACCTGAAATATGGTGGTGGGAGGGTGTAATGGTGGTGGGATTGGTGTTTGGATATCAAATGCAATCAAATACTGTGAACTACTTTATAACATTAAAAAAAATAGATGGGAGTGTGTGTGGGGGGGGTGGGCGGTGAGTGATGGTATAGCGGGTAGGGCGCTTGCCATGCATGCAGCCGACCCAGGTTCGATCCTGGGCATCCCATATGGTCCCCTGAGTCTGCCAGGAGTGATTCCCGAGTGCAGGGCCAAAAGTAAGCCCTGAGTACTACCAGGTGTATATGGCATAAACAAACAAACAAAAAATGGGGGTGGGATGGATAGCTCAAGTGAGAGAAACATATGACTGGTGTGTTTTGGGGGAGGGGCTGAGTTTGACCCCTGCCACCTCAAGGCCCCCTAGAGCCACTCGATTTGTAGCACTGAGCCACGCCTGGCCGGGAACGCTCCTGGTCCCCACCAGCACCTCCTACCGAAGCCACTCAGCCCCCAATGGCTGGACTTGTCCAAATCAGATGCTTTGTGGGGGCAGAGAGGTTGCTCTGAGGACAGTGGGGAGCAGGAGGCCTGCCCGACACCCTCCAGCACACAGCCGGAAATAGCCTCTGAGCACTGTGGGGGTGGCCCCCAATAAAGGAATCTTTTCATTCCTTATTTTAAATGAGAAGATAGGAGTCAATGATCATCCCCTAGGCCTATGGGCTGGGTTCCCGTAAATCAATCATCCCAAATGAAGATGGGGTCTTTGGAGGGCAGGGAGGGGCCCTCCAGGGTCCCCCGGGTATATGAGGTCCGCAGAGACCCTGTCTTGTTATCTCCCACCTCCCGGCCCTCCCCCGGGTGGGTTTCTTTCCAGGCCCCGTTTTGTAGGGATCCAATCTGTCTGCATCTTAACAAGCTTGTACCTCAGTCGAGATAGAGTCTGAAAAGTTTAATATCATGTCAAATGAGAGAGCCAATAAAACTTGACATTATTAATCTGATGTCAAGGGTTTTTTTTTTTCCCCCAAGTGCTTAGGGAAAAAAACATTGGGTCCCATTAAGTGTAGCTCCTTGCACTGAGAAATATTAAGTGACTTTTCCACGACGGCGACGAGCGGGAACAAGGAGTTTTTCTTCATCAGAGATGACAATGCCGTCGGTTCACACAGCGGCTGGGGGAGGGTGGGCGCGGGGTGGGGGGACATCGGAACAGCGCTCAGGTTTTCCTGGGCTCGTGGGTAAAGAGGGCCAGGTGTGGAGGCAGGGGCGGCGTTGTTAAAGGACTCAGACCCATATGACCGAGCGAGCACCTGCCAGTTCACTTCACCGCTACGACTGCAGCCCCTTCTAGGGACAATTTGGGATGGACTTAAAAACCAGACCAGAGCCCCTCAAAGGGCTCTCCCTGCCCTGCTGCCCCTCCACCAGCTTCAGTGCCCACTTCATGGTGTCCAAATTCTTGGGGGTGGAGTAAAAGAAGGAGAGAGAAGGAGGGAAAGAGATAAGGAGGGAGAGAGGAAGAGAGAAAGAAGAGAGAAGAGAGGCGAGAGAATGACACAGAGAGAGACAGAGAGACAGAGCGAGTGAGTGGGAGACAGGGAGAGAAGGGGAGGGAGAAAAAGGGAGAGGGAGGAACAGAGAGAGAGAGAAAGAGGGAGAAGAAGGGAATAAGAGAGGGCTGGAGAGAGAGGGAGGGAGATATGAGTGAGAGAGAAAGGAGAGATAGGGAGAGAGAGGAAGAGAGAAGAGAGGAAAGAGGGGAGAGACAGAGAAGAGAGGGGAGAGAAAGGAAGAGAGAGGAGAGGAGAGGAGAGGAGAGGAGAGGAGAGGAGAGGAGAGGAGAGGAGAGGAGAGGAGAGGAGAGGAGAGGAGAGGAGAGGAGAGGAGAGGAGAGGAGAGGAGAGGAGAGGAGAGGAGAGGAGAGGAGAGGAGAGGAGAGGAGAGGAGAGGAGAGGAGAGGAGAGGAGAGGAGAGGAGAGGAGAGGAGAGGAGAGGAGAGGAGAGGAGAGGAGAGGAGAGGAGAGGAGAGGAGAGGAGAGGAGAGGAGAGGAGAGGAGAGGAGAGGAGAGGAGAGGAGAGGAGAGGAGAGGAGAGGAGAGGAGAGGAGAGGAGAGGAGAGGAGAGGAGAGGAGAGGAGAGGAGAGGAGAGGAGAGGAGAGGAGAGGAGAGAGATAGGGGAAAGAAAAGGAGGGAGATAGGAAGATAGGGAGGGAGGGAGAGGAAGGGGGAGAGAGAGGAAAAAAAGGAGAGAGAGAGGGAAGGAGGGAGAGAGGGAGGGAAAGAGAAAAAGAGGGAGAGAGGAAGAGAAGGGGGAGATAGGGAGAAAGAGGAAGAGAGGGACAGAGAGGAGAGAGACAGAGAGAGGGAGAGAGGGGGAAGGAGAGGAAGGGAGGGGGAAGAGAGAAGGAGGGAGAGAGAGAGGGAGAAAGATACGGGTGAGAGAGAGAAGGGGGATATAGAGAGAGAGGAAGAGAGAGAGGAGAGAGGAGAGAGGGCGGGAGGGAGAGACAGAGAGAATTAGAGAGGAGAGAAGAAGAGAGAGGAGAGAAGAAGAGAGAGGGTGAGAGAGAGAGGGAGGGAGGGAGGGAGGGAGGGACAGAAGGAAAGAGAGAGAGGAGAGAGGGAGAGAGAGAGGGAAGGAGGGAGGGAGAGAGAGGGAAAGAGAGAGGGAGAGAGAGAGGGAGAGAGAGAGAGAGAGAGAGAGGGAGAGAGAGAGGGAGAGGCCCAGAGTGCGAGGTGCGTGCGTGCTGACAGCTGGCCTGCCCTCTGCTGGCCCGGCTTCTGGGAAGGCGCTTGTCGGGAACTGCGGGGGGCTATATCCCTTGGAACTGCGGGGGGCTATATCCCTTGGCCCTGGTCCAGGGTGCCTCCCTGCACGTGGCCGCCCACGCTGCACCCGCCCGGGAAGAGGCCAGGCTTGCAAACCGGCATCCGTGACTCATGTCTGAGTTGGGAGCTGCTTGCCCCCCTTCCCCGCCCCATCCCCAGCACTCGGCTTTTCAGGAACGCACAGCTGGGGCTGCCGAAAGGCCACTCCGGAGGCCGGCCCGGCCCACCCAAGCAGGTCCCATCTGCTCTGGCCCCCGACTCCCGCGCCCAGCCTGGAGAAAGGGGTGCAGGGGACTCACCCCACCCCCACCTCCCCACAGCACACACACCACTCCCCCATCCCCCCACCTTCACAGTGGGGTGTCCTTGGGGGGCTTACAGCCAAGCACCTTTTTAGGGAATGCACCTGTGTTTTGATTCTTCGGAAGCCGGGGCCAGCCCACCGGCCGTGGCAGCCCGGTGCTTATTTGTACAAGGCCTCGGCATTTATTGCCGGTGCAGGCAATCAAAAGGGAGACAAGGAAGCGAGCCCAAGAATCCGGAGCCTTCTGATGTTCCCGGCGACACGCTTCCCCTCCCCTTGGCCCCCCCCTCCCCCACACCATCTGGGGCACCTGACCCCTGGGGCTGGCAGATGGGGGACAGCCGGTGCTTCTGAAATTTCACCCAGCCCTCGGGAGACCCCAGGAGATAGCTCATGACCTCCCCGGGCACCCCCACCTCCGTCTCAGCTGCCACGAGAGGGGGCAGCGACAAAGCCCTCGCCCCCTCACCCCCCTGCCGCAGGGAAGCTCAGGGTCAGGGCGGTGGGGGAAGAGATGCAGGTTGTAGGGCCATGCCTCTCTGTGCCCACCGATCTGAAGACAGAGCATGGCAGTGAGAGCTCCGTCTTCCCGCGGGGACCAGGAAGATGCTCCCGTCTCGAGATGGTAACCAGGACCAGCGAGAGGCAGGACAGGGGCAAGGCCTTTGCTTGGCAAGCGACAGGCTTGGCGTGGCTCCAGAGCACTGCCAGGAGTGATCCTGAGCACAGAGCCAGGAAGAAAACCCCTGAGCACCGCCGGGGAATGGTCGTCCCCCAAATCAGGATGGCAGCCTGGATGGGATGATGCGGTCACACGAGACGCCAGGCACAGTCTCAGTCATCAGGACAACGTACTGTGTGTGTGTATGTGTGTGTGTGTGTGTGTGTGCGCGCGCGCGTGTCTGTGTGTTGGGGGCGTTCCAGGCTCTGGGAGGAAATGGGGATGAAGAGACGGGGCTTCCTGGGTCCAGAACATGAGCTCAGTGGCTGAAAAATCCTAAAGCTGGGTTGTGGGGGGGGGCTGTCACACCGCAATAAGCATGTACCCTCAAACTGGCACCCTCAAACAGGCACCCTCAAACTGGCACTGTTTGTGGGATGCTTCCTGAACCATTTTCTTCTTTAACCGTTGACATTATACTATCACTGTCACTATCACCATCGTCCCGTTGATCCTAGATTTGCTCGAGCGAGCCTAGTAACGTCTCCATTCGTCCTAGCCCTGAGATTTTAGTAGCCTCTCTTTAAAGTGCCGCGTTAGAGGCTCTTTCAGGGTCAGGAGAATGCCAAATATGCCAAATATTCACATGCCAAATACCGTAACAGTGATGGGTCTCACTCTCCTGACCTGACATTGTACTACGCAGAAGAAATCATTCTGACTCGAACCGGGGACTCCGCATTGCCAGGGGAACTGTCCACTGCCCAGGCTGGCCCCCAGGTGTCCGACAAAACCTGGGCTTCCAAGGAAGCCTGGAGGCGGTGTCGTGGTGCCTGGTGAAAATCCCGGACCACCCATGGCCAAGGAACCGGGGGTCCCAGTTCCAGGCAAGTGGCAGCACTGGCTCCCCACTCGCGCCCGCGCTAACTCAACCTTCCTTCACCTTCCCGCTTTAATGTCTTAATCAAGTGGCAGATGAGAGGAACTGATCCATGCAAAGGACAGAAGGTTCTGGGCTCACTGCAGCTCTCACACCCGCCCGGCAGCCCCGCCCCGCCCAAGAGAAAGGCAGAGAAAGAGACAGAAAAAGGCGAGCGAGATTTTGTACCCTTAAGCCTCCACTGCCGCAGTTCAAAAGACCAATCTTTACTGAAAATAAATTTAAAGGAGAATTTTTGATGTATATTATGGTCTCTGGTGGGAGACAGGAGTGCTGGCGGCGGTGTATGGAGTTATGCAAAGCCAAAGTGGGATTACTTAAAAGTGTCTGTAGTGCTTTGATTAACGGGTGTGTATTTTATTTTTTATATGACACAATCACAGGCCTACATTGATAATATCTTGCTTGTATTATTTGACACTTGAAGCTCCCTTTTTCCTCTTACTTGCAAGTGGGCTTTGTTGGGTCCGGGGCAAGGGGCGAAGGATCAGGAGGGTTCCCGAAAGGGATGAGAAGCCGGAGTCAGACCCATTCCTGACTCTTCTATTTTTTTAATGTATGTAAAAGCCCTGGACGGGGTCTGGAAAGTCGGGCTCTCAGAGCTCAGGCTTGGATGCAAGGTGCTACCCTGGGCTTCACTCTGAGGGTTCTAGGCCCCTCCTGGGGCTCCGTGTCTTGAAGAAGATCCCTCCTCCCCTCTCCCCCAGCCCGGGACTCCACCTCTTCCTCGGTCCCCCGCCTCGGAGGGCAGCCACGTGTCCCCACTCCTGGCCCCCGGGCTGCTCCTGCAGGCGAGAGGGTGCAGGGGGGCTGGGAAGCTGGAGCTGGGAGGGAGCGTCTGCTCCTGCCCCAGCCGAGTCCCGCCACAGTTCCCAGTGTGGACGTCCCCCCCCCCCCCCCCGTCCCGGGGCAAAGGGCTGGCTGGGCCCCAGCTCTGCTTGGTTCCTTCCGGTCCAGCCTCACTGGACCCCCTCAAGTGTCTTACACCTGCGGAAGCCCTTTCCTGAACTCCTCAGATCCTAGCAGGATTGGGGCCACACCCTTACCTCTGAGAGCAGAGCCCCGGGCCCTCCCCTATAGGCACCTCTCTCTCTTTCTTTATCTTTCTTTCTTTCTTTCTTTCTTTCTTTCTTTCTTTCTTTCTTTCTTTCTTTCTTTCTTTCTTTCTTTCTTTCTTTCTTTTCTTTCTCTTTCTTTCTTTCTTTCTTTTCTTTCTCTTTCTTTCTTTCTTTCTTTCTTTCTTTTCTTTCTCTTTCTTTCTTTCTTTCTCTTTCTTTCCTTCCTTCTTTCTTTCTTTCTTTCTTTCTTTCTTTCTTTCTTTCTTTCTTTCTTTCTTTCTTTCTCTTTCTTTCCTTTTCTTTTTGCTTGCTTGCTTTCCTTCTTTCCTTCCTTCCTTCTTTTTCATTTTCCTTCCTTCCCTTTCCTTTTCCTTCCTTCCTTTCCCTCCCTCCCACCCTCTCTCTCCTTCCTTCCTTCCTTCCTTCCTTCCTTCCTTCCTTCCTTCCTTCCTTCCTTCCTTCCTTCCTTCCTTCCTTCCTTCCTTCCTTCCTTCCTTCCTTCCTTCCTTCCGTTTTAACTGAAGGTTGGGCAGAGAAGTCCATGGCTTCCCTCCCTTTCCCTCCCTCCCTATCCTTCTCTATTTTCTCTCCCTCCCTCCCTCCCTCCCTCCCTCCCTCCCTCCCTCCCTCCCTCCCTCCCTCCCTCCCTCCCTCCCTCCCTCCCTCCCTCCCTCCCTTCCTCCCTCCCTTTCTTCCTTCTTTCTTTCCTTCCTTTTCTCTCCATGTCTTTATTTCTATCAATCTATCTTTTCTTTATGACTTTACGGCCACAACCGACTGTATTCAGGGCTTACTCCTGGCTCTATGCTCAGGGATCACTCCTGGCTCTGGGTTCAGTGATCACTCCTGGCAGGCTCAGGGAATCCTATGGCGTTCCGCTGTGCGCAAGGCCAGTGCCTTACCTACTTGCCTTTTTCAAGTGATCTCTGAGCTCAGGGCCAAGAGGAAGCCCTGGGCATTGCTGGGTGTGGCCCCCAAACCAACCCACCAACCAAAAGCTCACCAGCTCTGCAGGCTGCGCCACCCCAAACTTGTCTTTGACCCCAGGCACCAGCAGTGCCTTCTGTCCAGCCACCCCCGCGTGCAGCCACGTGGCCGGGGCTTCTCCCTGGTCCTCATGGCTCCTGGAACGGACGTGCTCCTGAGACCTGACGTCAGTGCTCAAACGCCACCATGCCCCCTGAACATGTGGCAAAGTGGCTGCAGGCCCAGAGGGCGGGGCTGCTTTCCTCGGGGCCCCAAAGCACAGGCGTCAGCCACAGGGCGCGGCGGTGCTGAGGGGCGTACACACACCAGCCGTGGCCCCCGGAAGGAGCTGGAGAGCCACGGCCCCTGGCAGTAGAGGCCCAGAGGATGCCCGCGTAGGCGGGCCCGTTCCTGGTTTCCCAGGATGGACCCACTTTGTAGGATGGCGGGGGGCCGAGGCTGAGTGGCCTGGCCCTCCCCAGCTGGACGTCTCCCACTTCCTGGGGGGCCACTGGACTCTCCCCGGACTTTGCTTCTTCCTTGTGTGCCCAGTTCCCTCAAGGCCCAGCCTGGCTCTCTGCCCCAACCCCTACCCAGGCCAGACTTTTTTTAAAAATTGAATCACCATGGGTTGGAGCAATAACGAAGCGGGTAGGGCGTTTGCCTTGTATGCGGCCGACCTGGGTTCGATTCCTCCGCCCCTCTCAGAGAGCCCGGCAAGCTACCGAGAGTATCGCGCCCGCACGGCAGAGCCTGGCAAGCTCCCCATGGCGTATTCGATATGCCAAAAACAGTAACAACAAGTCTCACAATGGAGACGTTACTGGTGCCCGCTCGAGCAAATCAATAAGCAACAGGATGACAGTGACAGGGACCCCGTGAGATCCAGTTACAAAGCTTTCATGATTGAGTTTCAGGCAGACCAGACTTTGACCCACCCCAGGCCCCCCACCATCCCTGGTTTTAACTGAAGGTTGGGCAGAGAAGTCCATGGCTGGCCGCCGTCAGCCTGTAGCAGCATCTGAAAATAAGACTACCTATCCCCATGTTGGAAGGTGTGGACACCACCACCCCCAGGCCAGCCTGGCTTCCGGCCACCCTGAAATGGACTTGGGGCCTTCAGTCTCGCCTCAGTGTCGGACCCTCAACCCTCCCCCTCAGGGAGTCCACTGTTCCTTGTCTGATGGGTTCTGGGGATCCATGTGGTATCAGGGATGGACCCCAGGGCTCCTTCATGCAGAACCAGAGCCCTGGCCCTTTGCACAGTCTCCCCGACCCTGTTCTCTTCTGAAAACATGCCGAAGGGCTTCCTCGACCCCAGAATAATTGACCTTCTCATGGGGTAGGGTGCTGAGCTGGCCGTTGCCTCTCCTTCAGGGTCAGGGGGAGGAGCCCCTCTGAGTGCCAGCCTTGCTTTCTGGAGGGTGTCCGCCCCGCCTGGCTCTTTCGAGGGGTTGCCGGGAGGGTCAAATTCGAGAATACAGGTGAAAGCGTTTCTGTGAGCAAATGGGAGGTAACATCATGGCCGCCACCCCCGCTGTCCGAGCCGCTCAGGGCGGGGTGACTATCCAAGGCCTCCTTCCAGTGCCTTAAACTCATTTTTTCGGGCTCCGTCTGGGGGCATTGTAGCTCTGCATTCTCCCAGGAGCCTCGGCCCCATGGCAGAAGAAGCCAGGACAGCCATGAGTCTCCAGCCCTGAAACCCAGAACCCCCCCCACCCCAGACACACACACACACACACACACACACACACACACACACACACACACACGCATCCCCAAGGCCCTCTGGCCTTCCCCTGCTCTCCGGGGCTGTCCCCAGGGGGTCATATTTCCAGGCCTCTGCCATTCCAACTGTGGAGCCTCTCCAGGCCGGGCTGGCTGAGGCCCAAACTGCATCTGCATGAATCATAACTGCCCGGGGTTCGTGACGCAGGTCAGGGTGGCTTTCAGGGAGACGCGCCCCCCGACAGCAGAGGTCCCTGGGAATTTATTGCCTTGGGGGCCTGGACCAGCCCTGGGGGAATGACTTACGCCCCTTTGGGTCCCCAAGAGCTAGGTGAACGTCGGCTCTTTCCTACTCTCTGCAGGGAATCTAGGGTGGGGAGGGAAAAAAAAAAACAGCGGAGATCAAGCCTGATCCTGCCCTTAAAAAATAGCCACCAAAGTAAGGTGGCGTGGTGTGTGTGGGGGGGGCGACAGAGCAATAGTACGACCGATGGGGAGTTTGCCTTGCACGCGGCTGACCCGGCTTTGATCCTCGGCATCCCATAATGTCCCCCGAGCACTGCCAGAAGTGATTCCTGAGTGCAGAGCCAGGAGTCAGCCCTGAGCATCACCAGTGTGCCCCCCGAAAAACAAGTAAATTGAGGGTGCAAGTCTTCTGGAATGTCTTAGAGAAAGAAAAAGAGGCTCCCCTCCCCCCCAGCCCTGTGGGAATCAGCCCTGACCATCCACCCACCCAGAGTCCAGCTCTGCCAGTAGCCAGGCCAGCAGCTGGCAGAGGATTAGGGAAAGGGGAACTCTTTCTTTCCTTTTCAACACGCCTTCCAGAACATTCGAGTGGAGATAAGTGAAAGGAAGGGGAGAAGTCACACGGAATCCTTACCTGAAGATAATTGTCGTCCATGGTTTGATATATGGCCTTCTAGACATTTTTTGATGCACATATTTATATTCATACCATTTTAATAGAAATCAAATTATTCTGGGTGTACTATTTAATAACCTACTTTTCCCACTTAATTTCCAATGTCAATAGATATATATATCTTCATTATTTTTAATGACTACTATGTATTCTATTGCATGACTGTGGAAGGGAACATGTCGGGTTTTCATTTTTATTTTGAAGCGGCCCTCGGGCTATTGAACATTGCAGAGAATTTCTCACTTTTGTGCCTTTTTAAACAACACTGCACTGGACATCCTGGTCCACTCATCTTTATTGCTTCCTTATATTATTATTTCTTTAGGAAAAGTTTCCTGGAAATAAGCTAAGGTTTAAACATATATCTAAATGTTTTATTATCCTCTGTCAAATCTCCCCCATAAACCTTGTACCCAGGGACACTTATTCCCATCATCATCATCATCATCATCATCATCATCATCATCATCATCCTGTTGATGGTCAAATTTCTCGAGCGGTCTTAATAACGCCTCCATTCATCCTAGCCCTGAGATTTTAGCAGCCTCTCTTTACTCGTCCTTTCCAATGGTGCCGCATTGGAGGCTCTTTCAGGATCAGGGGAATGAGACCCATCATTGTTACTGGTTTGGGCATATGGCTTTGGCATATGTTACTGGTTTAGGCATACTCCCAACAGAAGAATATCAAGTTTCAAGTTCAGTTTTGAAAGGGAGGCTGGAGATATGGGGTGAGGGGTTGGAAGGTGGTGGTGGGAAAACGGGGGACATTGATGATGGGAAATGTACATTGGTGGAGGGATGGGTGCTGGATCATTGTATGACTGAAACCCAATTGTGAACAGCTTTGTAATGGTCTATCTCACGGATATCCAATTTAAAAACATTTTTAAAAAAGTAATGTGAGTTCATGCCCAATTCAATCAACTTAATCAATGGCTGAATAAATAGCAGTACTCCTACATTTAAAAAAATCTGTCAGTCAGCAGGAATAGAGAGGGGATCACTAAGAAAATGATGGTTGGAGGAATTGGTCAGGATGGGAGATGTGTGCCGAAAGTAGATAATGGACCAAACATGATGACCTCTCAGTATGTGTATTACAAACCATAATGCTCAAAAGTAGAGAGAGAGTATGGGGAATATTGTCTGCCATGGAGGTAGGGGGAGGGTGGGAAAGATGGGGTTTACTGGGGATACTGGTGGTGGGGAATGTGCACTGGTGGAGGGATGGGTGTTTGATCATTGTGAGATTGTAACTCAAACATGAAAGCTTGTAACTATCTCACTGTGATTCAATAAAATGAAAAAAAAAAATCTGTCGGTGCTCAGGAGTTACTCCCAGCTCCGGTGCTCAGGGTCGGTCCTGGCAGTGCTTGGGGGACCCTATGGTACTGAAGTTCAGAACTGGGTCTCCTGTCTACAGAGCAAGCCCTCAGCCTTTTTAGCTCTAGAGTCAGAGCTCACGTGAGTCAGCCCTTTCTCCAGCAACTCTCAGGCCATGCTCAACCCCACTCCACGCTCAGCTCTGAGATCACCAGACTTTTGAGAGACACAAGAACAGGGGCCCAAGGGAAGGTGTGGGGGCGGCAGGAGGGAGGGAGGAGGAAGCTGAGGAGGAGATTAGAACCCGCCCCCCCCCAACCATCATCAGGGCCTGGGAGCTCCCCACAGCCCACCCCACTCCCCACTGGTCTGCAGAACAGTTCGATGACACCTCGGGGACCTCCTCACCCGAGGCTGCAGGCCTCCCCAGGAGCCTGTGATCTGCCCGTCAGTCTCCCTGGGTGTCACTTCCGATAAACAAGTGGAGAGAGTGACACCCCGATACATCAGTTCCACCTGAGAGTTCCTGACAGGCCTCCCCGCTCCCGAGGTGATTCACGGCCGGGCGGGAGCTTGGGGGGCCTCCCTGCCGGCCCGGCTCCTGTCAGCCTCTCTCCCACGGAGAGGGGGGTCCCCACCCTGACAGGGGGCAGGCGCGGGAGAGGCAGAGTGGAGGGGAGAGACTCGAGGTCTGAGGCAGCTCGTCACAGGGCTCGGGGTGTCTCCCTGCATGCAGTGGTCCCCGAGCAAGGCAGGGGGTGGCCCTGGAGACCCCAAAGCATCTCTCCATGGGCCCTGGTGGGCCCCTCCCCCGCAGGTCCTAGACCATGCCTCATCCCCGACCCTCCCATTGAACCTCTGGCCTCATTGCCAGAGAAGTGATGGTATCTGCCCCCCACCCCTCTGAGCACTGCTTGGGAGTCTAAAAAAAGAAATCGGCATCACAGGACAAAGGTGCCAGAACTGGCTTCCTTTAAAAAAAAAAAAGGAGAAGCTGGAGCAATAGTCCAGTGGGTGGGGTGTTGGCCCTGCAGGAAGCCAGCCTGGATTCAGCCCCCAACATCCTCTGTGGTCCCCGAGCCCCGCCAGGAGTGACCCCTGAGTGCAGAGCCAGGAGGAAGCCCTGTGCACCGCCAGGGGTGAGCCCCCAAATCAGAAGATACATAAAGAGCAGGAGGGCGAGGATGGCTCCTTCCTGGGGCCCCGGCAAACGTCTGGCGGCGTCATTCAGAAGAGCCAACCAACAGCGCCGCAAGGTTCCCTTCAGAGGGGCCTCCGAGGGCTCGGGTTTCCCTGTCCTAGTGCCCTCTGAGCAAATAAGCACCGTGTCCTTCCTGCCTCTCCCTTGGTGTTGGGAGCCTACGGCGGACAGAAAGGGAGAAAGGTCCCATCTCACCAGGCTTACGGTCTAAAGGAAAGACAGGAAGTAAAGCAGAAAAATACATCAGGCCTGGGCCATGCTCGCCAGAGATGCATGCTAGAGGAAATGCATTTACATGAGAGGACTCGAGTGCCATTTGATTTAGCCATTCGCTTTTTGCTCTTTCTGCCACACCTGGCAGTGCTGGGGGTGGGGGTGAGGGTGGGGAGCGGGTCCCACAGTGCTCAGAGAGACCAAGCAATGCTCGAGTTCGTACTCGGGGGGTCCCCCACATACTACCCTGCACTCTTGCCCCTTGGGGATCTGTTTCCCGGGCCGTGGCTGCCATTTAAAAGGGTGGTCACTTAGTACCTGTACTGCAAACCATAACAGCCGAAAGGAGAGCGAGCGTAAGAGGGAATGGGCCTGCTGTGCAGGCAGGGGTGGGGGTGGCGGGAAGGGTAGTGGGAACCCTGGTGGTGGAGAATGGGCGCTGGTGGAGGGATGGGTATTCGAACATTATCTGACTGAAACGCAATCATGAAAGTTTGTAAGTCTGTAACTGTGTCTCACCGTGACTTGTTAAAATAAAAAAATACATTTCAAATAAAATAAAATAAAAATTTTCTTACAAAGCCACTGTCACTGTCACTGTCATCTGGTTGCTCATTGATTTGCTCGAGCGGGCACCAGTAACATCTCGTGTGAGACTTGTTGTTACTGTTTTTGGCATATCGAATACGCCAGGGGGAGCATGCCAGGCTCTGTCGTGGGGGCCGGGGGGTGGGATACTCTCTGTAGCTTGCGGGGCTCTCCGAGAGCGACGGAGGAATCAAACCCGGGTTGGCCATGTCAAGGCAAACGCCCTACCCATTGTGCTATCGCTCCAACCCTTAAAAAAAATAATAATAATAAAATTAAATTAAATTAAGTAAAAAATAGGAGGGTGGCCGGAGGTGCCCCATGGAGAAGAGGTATTTGTCTTAGATTTTGCTGTTCTGTGGTACCAGGGATCAAACCCAGGGCCTTGCAGAGCAAGTGTGCAGGCCGGGAGCAGGTGATGCTGGAAGAGGGCGAGGGCGCCAGCCACGCGGCTCCCCGGGGAAGCGGGGAGACAGCACGGTGGACCGGCCCAGGTGGGAAGGGCCTGGTGCGCGTCTGCGTGGCCAGCCCAGAACGACCCGGCGGGATGGAGGAAAGAGTGCCGCCCCGGGGGGGCACCTGCCAGGTCGGGGGCAGGCCCTGCGGGCTCTCACCTGTGTCTTCCCAGGGTCCCTCAGGGGCTGCGGATCTCACCAGCGACCCTCCCGGCTGACGCACACGCGGCTCTGGGGAAGCGCGCGCGCGGTTTCACGCTGCAGGTGCGCCTGCGCTCCGCCTCCAGAGACGCTCTGCGGCAGAGGTGAGGCCTGACCCCTCTGGGCAGAGGTGAGGCCTGACCCCTCTGGGCAGAGGTGAGGCCTGTCCCGGCTCAGTGACGGGAAAGTGGGCGCAGGGAAGTTTCAGCACCTTCCTAGGTTGCGCCGCTCCTGACTGCCCGTGCCAGGCTTGCATCTCGAGAGGGCTAGACCCAGAGCCCGTGCCCCCTGACTCTGCTGCAGATTTAGGGAGGGTGGAGGGGCAAAGATTAGAAGTGACCCCAAGGGATTAAAGCCCCATTTCAAGAGGAACCAATTGGCTATGCTGCTGGATCAGAGAGAGGGAAAGAGGGAGAGGGAGGGAGAGAGAGAGGGGGGAAGAGAGAGGGACAGAGAGAAAGAGAGAGGGAGAAAAAGAGAAGGAGAGTGAGTGAGAGGAAGAGAGAGAGAGAGGGAGAAAGAGAGGGAGAAAGAGGAAGAGAGGGAAAGAGATAAAGAGAATGAGGAACAGAGAGAGAGGAGGGGAGAAAGAGACAGGGAAAGAGAGGGAAAGAGAGAAAGAGAGGGAGGAACAGAGAGGGGGAGAAAGAGACAGGGAAGAGAGAGGGAAAGAGAGAAAGAGAGGGAGGAACAGAGAGAGAAAGAGAGAGTGAGAAAGAGAAGGAGGGAGAGGGAGAGAGAGAGAAAGAGAGAGAGAGAGGAGAGAGAGAGAGAGAGAGAGAGAGAGAGAGAGAGAGAGAGAGAGAGGTCACGTCTTCTCATCTTTAGAACTCGAGCCCCCAGCCGGCAGGATCTGTCTCGCTGGAGGGACTCTGGAGCAGGGAGGAGCCGATTAGACCCTCAGACACACGACTCCAAATTCCTCCTGGACACCCGCCTAGGAGACACCAGCCTGGAAGAAACGGAGGCTTGGGGGGCTCCGGAGACTGACGAGGGCTGGAGGCCCAGGCGGGTGGACCCTTCCAGCGACAAACTTTCCCACTTGGTGCTCTGAGCACCTCTGTGACAGGGACAGAAGTTCCCTGGCATGCACCATGAGTCTGTCAGAGTGACAACCAGGCGCAGGAAACGTCCCCCACCTCCGCTTGCCCTGTCTGGGGGGGACAGTGTTTGCACGGAGCGGTTTGCAGGGGGCGGCGGCGAGGGGATGGTAACCAAGGTAACTGTCTCCCAGGTGGCTGGCTTCACATGTTGACAGGATCCGACCATCAGTTTCTCCGCAGAGGGAGGGACCCCCGAGGCCCACCACAGCCAGGGCGCGGCGCCTCCCCACAAAAGCATCCTTCCCGTAGCTGGGCGCCGGGCTCTCCTACAGGGTGACCGTTGCCCCCGTGGCCGTGCCACACTGGAGGGCCACCGCCCGCATTTATTTGGGTGGTGAGCTGCTATTTAAAATCAAGCTTTGTTTCTGAAAATGAGACAGCTGGGGCTACATTTGGTGGATAAAGACATTTTGTTGAACTTTCAAAATGGGGTATTATTTTCCATTTACACTTATTTCACGGAGAATTGTAAGAAGATGAGATTGTAGTCGAGTCTGTGATATGCAGTAATGAGTGATGGATCTTTGAAGGTAAAAATATCTCTAGGACATTCTATTTCTTTTTTCCTCCTCTCTGTCTCTCTCCCTCTCCCTCTCCCTCTCTCTCCCTATCCCTCTCTCTCCCTCTCTCTTTCCCTCTCCCCCTCATTCTCCATTTCTCTCTCTCTCCCTCTCCCTCTCTCTTTACCTCTGCCTCTCTCTCCCTCTCTCCCTCTCTCTCCCTCTCTTCCTCCCCTTCTCTCCCTCTCCCTCTCTCTCCCTCTCTCTCTCCCTCTCCCCCTCCTTCTCCATTTCTCTCTCTGTCTCTCTCTCCCTCTCCCTCTCTACCTCTGCCTCTCTCTCCCTCTCTCTCCCTCTCTTCCTCCCCCTCTCTCCCTCTCCCTCTCTCTACCTCTCTATCTCCCTCTGCTTCTCCATTTCTCTCTCTGTCTCTCTCTCCCTCTCTCTTTACCTCTGCCTCTCTCTCCCTCTCTCTCCCTCTCTTCTTCCCCCCTCTCTCCCTCTCCCTCTCTCTCCCTCTCTATTTCTCTGTCTGTCTCTCTCTCTTCCTCCCCCCTCTCTCCTCTCCCTCTCTCCCTCCCTCTCCCTCCCTCTCTTCCTTCCTCCCTCTCCCTCTTCCTCTGCCCCTCTCCCTCTTCCTCTCCCTGTCCCTCTCCATTTCTCTGTCTCTGTCTCTCTCTTCCTCTCCCCCCTCCCTCCCTCTCTCTCCCCCCTCCCTCCCTCTCTCTTCCCCTCTCTCCCTCCCTCTCCTTCCCTCTCTCTCTCCCTCTCCATTTCTGTCTCTGTCTCTCTCTTCCTCTCCCTCTTCCTCCCTCTCTCTCTCCCCCTCTCTCCCTCCCTTTCTCTCCCACCCTCTCTCTCTCCCTCTCTCTCTCTCCCCCTCTCTCTCTCACTCGCTCGCTCACTCCCCACCCCCAGGCCTCAGTTGGGTGGGTTTAAGTTTGGTTTTGTTTTGTTTTTAATATCGAAATAGAGAGCATCTCTAGTGGGAGTTAAGACTGTTCTCTGCACACTGTTTGTCTTAATAAAGGTTAAAAGAAATGAAATAATATTAAAAAGGCTCTCAGGAGACAGGCGCGCCAGATGGTTCCGATTCCCGGGGTTGGTGGGGAAGGAGGCGGGAAGGCGCATCCGGGGAGACAGTGGGGAGCACTGAACAGGCTACCCTCCAGGCCAGCCGCCCCTGGGGGGGGGGAACCTCAGGAACCTTGAAGAAGGCTCGCCAGGAGGCTGGGGAGAGGAGGACAAAGGCGAGGCGAGGCGGGTCTAGTTCAAAGGGAAGGATGCTTCCTCCTCGCTCGCCTCTCCTGGGCTTCGGGGAGAGCCGTCTCCAGGGACCGCCGTTGCGAAGGGCGTGCGTCCCAGAGGAGTCAAATTTGACATCTTTCCCCCTCACCGCTCTCTCTCCCTCTTAATTGCTTTGGAAGGAAACCAAGAAGAGAGGAACTGGAAGGCAGAAAAACATTCGGCTTGATTTCCTTGGATAAGGACTTAGATAAGGAAATCCAATGGTGTTTATTGAATAAATAAATGAATGAATCATTAGGCTATCTGCCACTCCATCCCAGGCCCGAGAGATGAATCAAAGGATGAAGGGAGGAACCCACAAACTTGGCCTCTAGTCTCGGCTATCTTAACTTCCGGCTCCCAAACGTGGACCTCGGGGTCTCCGAATATTGACAAGGGTGATGACTTCAAAGAGAAAAAAAAAATCCTGTGGAATTGATTCACCGCCACAGGCTCGGGCTCTTGGCTATGAGGTCTACTACTGCTTCCTCTGGGGAATTCTGGAACTGTCCTGGCCCTTGGTGCGAGGTTGGTCGGAAGCAAAGTTTGAAAGGGAGGCAAGGAAAGGCTTTGCAATGGTCTGGTTCCAGCGAGACTCTGCAGACTCCACACAGGCACTGCAAGTGGCATCTTGCTTTATGTTCATTCCAGAAGGCCCCCGGCACTGTGCGTCCCTCCCGGGCCGGCTTCAGGTGTGACCACCCGCTCTGGTTTTACTGCTTCCTGGTGCAAAGGGCAATGGGACTGTGCCTTCTTCAGAGGTGGCCCTCACTCACCTTTGGAGACAGGCCTGGGTGTTCCCCCATCACGGGGGGTCCCGGTTCTGAGGGTCCACACCATGATGCAGACAGGGGGGCCATCGGGTGCCTTGAACGGAGTCCAAGCTGCTCCGAGCAGGTTGGCAGCTCTCTGACCCAACTTTACTCGGCCCCTGTCAGCCCCTGGTCATTGGTAAAGAGCAACTTTGTGGTTGAAGCCCAAATGGCCCTGAACTCAGCCTCAACTGCTCCCTGGGATTTATTTGAGAAATTCTGCTGGCTTTGACCGAGTTGCCTCCACGTCGCCAGCCTGACTGATGAACTCTAATACGTTGAGATCTCAGATACCCGAACCCCATTAACAAAGAGCATTCCGCCTCGTGCTCTGAGGATAATAGATCCTAAGGAGCTCGGCGGGAAGACATATTTGTCTCGGAGAACATAGTTTATATACGATAAACCGAAAAGGGCTGCCTGAGGGTCAAGCGTGGAGTCGGAAGTCTAGGGAAATCGCCCGTTTGGGAAGAGAGGAGGACAGGAACAGAGGAAATGAGCCCGAGGTTTCTAACTGCCCAGAGTGGACAACGAGTTTCATGGGCAGGGATCCAAACCCCACCTTGGCATTGATGGAGTAGTGGACACAGGGGGACTGAGTGGAGACAGATGGGCAAGGGAGCACTGTGTGTGAGCACTGTATGAGCACTATGTGTGAACAACTCTTAGCGTGTCTCAACCCCTCCTCCCGACCTTGACATAGAAACGCCCTCCTTCCTGAGACCAGGCCACGCGGGACTGTGCAGGTTTGGTCAGAAGACTGGGGACCCCAAGGATTCGAGAAGGCAGTGGTGGGAGCAGTCACCGCCTCCACAGACCCAGCGGGGGGTCGATCCCTGACCCTAGTCACCTTCCCTCTCAGTGCGCTTAATAAGCCCCTCTCGAGGTTTCCAGAAAAGACACCTCTAGCATCATCTCTTCTTGCTTCCCCGAGTCCCCAACCAGTTCCAGGTCTAAAAGAGAGAGAGAGAGAGAGAGAGAGAGAGAGAGAGAGAGAGAGAGAGAGAGAGAGAATGTCCAGGCCAGACCTACTGGAAGCCTGAAGAAGCAGAGCGGGGGGTTTGTGAGGAGCTGGTTGCCCCCTTGGAGAACAGAGGATGGCAAGACCAGTCTCCTGGGAGCAGTGGCGAGTCTGGCAAAGACACATGACCGGGTAGGAGCAATAGTCCGGGAGGACAGTGCTTGTCTCACCCGTGGCCAACTAGCCCCAGCTCGCTCCCCAGCACGGCATTGGGTCCCCTGAGCCCCGCCGAGAAGGATCCCTGAGCACGGAGCCAGGAGGAAGCCCTGAAGACTGCCAGGTATGGACCCCCTCCCCCCACCAAAACACACACACAAACAAAACTAATAAGAAATCAAAGTCCTATCAGATAACTTGCCCCCCAGTGGAAAACTCAACTGTTGTGTGTGGGCTGGGGGTACGTCTCACCGGAGGGGGTTTCTGTCCCTGGGGTGGGGAGTCCCACCCTCCAGGAGAGAACCCAGATGCCAGTTAGCAGGGAAGCTGGATGTCTGCGGGCACTGGGGGGAGAGAGGTCATGGCTGGGCTGTCTGTCCCTCTGGACATCGGGAAGGGGTCCACTTGCCACTTCTGACCCCCTGGAGTCTCAGCCAGGAGAAACCCAGCCAGCCACTTGGGTTTGATTTGGGGGGGTGTGGAGGGGCTCCCCAAGCTGTGTCCAGGGGCCCAGGGGTGACTCCTGGAGACCCTCAGCAAACTGGATGGTGGTTTAGCACAAGACCCCCAGTGGGTGTTGTCGCTCAGCCGTGCTCAGGAACGTGGGAGTGTGGGGGACCACCACAGTGAGCGTGGTGGTGCCAGGGGCCCTCCAGGGCTACCCCGGCCGTGTCTAGGGATCATATGGGACCACACCTGGGTCAGGTGCAGGCGGAACAAAATGCCCTTCCCGCTACGCTATGTTCCCACCCTCTGTGGGATTCCATTACAGGCTGCCCAGGGAGAGAAACATGCCCTCCGAAACCACCACCCAGACCCCTCGGTGGCATGGTGACCTCCCCCTCTGGTGCCTCCGTCTGGGACACACCCCTCCACAGCTGCCGCAAGGGCCGCACCGACCAGCCCTTTCGGTAAGACCGGAGTCAGGTTGTCTTGGCTCGAGGCTGCAGCTCCTGCGTGAAGACACACCGTGCCCGGGCAGGAAAGCACTGCCTTGGCCTCGCTTTGCAGCTGTCTCTGTTCTGATCATGCTCGGCCCGGCCTTGATGCCCATCTGGCCGGAGGGGCTCCCCCTTCCCTCCCAAGCCACCCCCAAGCACCCCCGTTCATCTGAAAGGCCCCCCCACCTCACATTGTTGGGAATATGCTGTCAGGTGCACCCGTGACCCTCTGCCCCTCCTGCCTCCCCAAATCCACGAGGGATCCTTCTAGATCAAGAGTGTAGCTCCCCAGTGCGTCAATGGTAGGGTTGGGGGGGATTCTACACAAGCCCTAGGCTTTGCGTGCCCCTTCCTGTCCTACCCTGATAGCAGAGAGGACCCAGCTGGCCAGGGCCGGCCACTCCTGGGGGTGCGGGGGGATTCTGGCTGTGATCACACTGCAAGCCGCTGCGTTGGGCAAGATCCTTGGTGCTCTGAGCCAGGCGGCGGATCTGTGGAACCATGAGAACTGGCCCCGCGGGGCGGCAAGCTCCAAGTGGCATCTGGTTACGGAGGGGGCTGATGGCCTCCATGGAAGATACTGTCACAGGATACCCAGGCCCTGGCCTGCTGGGGGACCCGCCAGCAGTGACACGAAAATGGAAATTAAGCCCCGTGTCACGGCCGTTGAGGACATTAGGAACGGAAGGCGCCCGGGACTTGCTCCCTGGCTCCTTGCCCACCCGATTAACAAGGTGCAAACAAGGGCCGGGCGGGCGCACAGCTGGAGGGAGAGGCCTTCTCTGCAGTGCCAGGGTGGAGGAGAGGACGCCACCGCAGAGGCTGTGTCCCCAGTGTCACCTTGGCAGGGAAGGAAACGGGCCTGACAAAGGGGGAGAGGAGGGCACTGCCTTCCTCCTGATGGAACCCTTGAAGACTCACTTCCCAGGTTTCTGAGATTCCCAGTCCCCACGCTTCCACTCAGGACCTCTATCTATCTAGCCCCACCAGGGACTGCGCAGGGCTCAGGGGAACCCCCCGCCCTGTCTCTGGCACACCCCACAAGGCAGCACCCGCCTGCCAACTTTCTCCAGCTTCGAATCTGGGGAACCCCCAGCTTTGGCCCTGAGTCAGCCCAGGTTGCGAGGTTCTGGGTGGAATAAAGACCCTGAGCCCAGGGTTGGGGGGTGGGGCTTGGAGCTAGCTCCCGCCTGGGCTGTCTGCCTGCTACCCTGACCTCCCAGACCCCTTATCTCCCCCCTCCTACACCACCTTGGCCCACCCGTCTGAGCACTGCCCTGGTGCAGTGACCCCCAAGACGCCACTGACTTAGAACACAGCAGAGCGCATGGATGTCCCACTCGGCCCCTCCCTCGCTCCCCACTCTCCCCGGGGATTTGCACACATCTGGGGCCTTCCCGGGAACATCCTGGGACTGGAAGCTGCCAGACCCTTCAGTGCCCAGTTTGATTTTTTTTCTTTTTCCTCTGCCGACAGCTGTCGGCAGAGGTGAGCTGGGACAAGGGAAACACCAGCTCCCTTTGGATAAGGGGGGAAAAAAATTAAAAAGCCCGTTTTTCTGTCCTGTCAGGTCTATTTAAGTATTTAATGAGGTGAGATAGTACCAATAAATTTAACATGGCACAATAACTCTGATGATGTGGGCCACAGACTAATAAGCCTCCAGCCCAGGGACAGGAGAGCGATCTGGCCCGCGCTAGATCTTATCGGGCTTGATTGCTTTGTTCAGATATTAAAAAGGTTGAGCAAGGACTTTCGGGCACTGCCACAAATCTGCGCGGATCCTCCCGGCTAAGCGAGATTGAAGCCAGGCTGTGGAATAAAAGGCTGTTTATTTTAATTGACAATCGAGCGGAGAGAAATAGGTAAGGGTGGGGGGTGCCAGCCAGGAGGGTCAGAGAGTCACGGGGGTGGGGGGGAGGGCAGGAGATGAGGGGGCAGGAATGCGTGTGTGTTTTCTCCTGTTCTTCCAAGCCTGGTTGAGACATCAGCTCCGCGCAATTGAGTGTCTGCTCCCAGGCCTTCAAAGTCTCTGCCCCACTTGTCTTGAGCGAAGAGACAGACCATTGACCCGAGAGTCCCCCGTGATGTCTGTCCTTGCTGCCCGTGAACGAGGCTGCTGCAGGCACTTCCTGGCTGCCGGCCACAGCTGGCCGGTCCTCCTGCCCGTGCCCAGGCTGCCTGCCCCCTTCTTCCTTCTTGCAGATGCAGGCTCTGGTGCTGCCACCCACATTTCAGGGAGGGCTTGTGGGGGGGAACTAGTAGGGAGTGAGGTACCCACATCTGAATCCTCCGCAGGCAGTGGGGAAAGATGCAAACTTCGAGTGTGGCACGCACACGGTGCCACGATTTTACACTAGGCATATGGATGGGCTTTATTATTTTTTTTAAGTTAACATTTGGGTATTTGTATTAAAGGGCTGGTGTGTATGTTAAAAAATAGAACAAACGCGTCACACCGTTTCACAGATATTACTCAGCACAAGACGGAGAAGGGAAACTTCATGTCTTTGGAGTGAACCAAGTGCAGGTGAATTAATCAATGAGGAATAGAAGGACCAGGGAGATCGTGCAGGGTTGACGCGCTGGCCTTGCATTCAGCCGACCCTGGTTTGAATCCTGGCACCACGTATGGATCCCCGAGTACCCTTGGATCCCGCCACACCCCTCCAAAAAAGTAGGTTAGAATGGGGAGTACTGAAATGAGTCAAGTTGGAGGCATACGAGACATAACGATGAGCCATTTAAGTCTGGTTGGTGCGTTGATTGGTAGCCTTATGGTGGGCAGATCCCCCCACCCCACCCTGCCTCCCGCCGTCTCACATTCTGTTACGAACATTTTCAGACAGAGCAGAGAAGTTGGAAGAATTGTTGCAGGAACACCCAGCCCCCCTCCCGGGGTCTCCAGGGAACGCTCTGCTCTGTGGATTTATCACGAAGCTGTCCGTCCAGCCATCTCTCATATCCTCCATTAATCTATCTTACGGTTTTGGAAGCATTTCAAAATAAATCGCAGCCATCAGAGCCTTCAGCCCGAGACACTTCAACAGGCATGTCATTAGAGTTCAATATTTGTTTATGGTTCGTGTTTTCTAGAAGTAAAATTCACATGCCACGAAATGCACAAATCTTGAGCACAGCGTTCAATGGGCTTTGATAGATGCACAACGCCTGGTCCCCCAAACTCTCTCAGGTGTAAACCTCACCCCGGTAAATCTTTACAGGGCCCTCCTAGTCATGCCCCACTCACCCCTCCAGAGACCACACGTCTTATCATCCCTCACTGTTTCCCCTCTCCTAGCTTTGCCAGATAAGAGTCCTGCCAATGGCAAAATAACAGAACCCAACCAGCACACGCTCTTGAGAGGGGTTCTACTACAAGTGAGTCCAAAGTGGCTCAGGCTGAAGGTTCTGTTGTTCCTGAATGAAGACACGTGTGTGGGTGTCCGGATCCTGAGTGTACTAGGTTGGAGGCTGCAAGCAGCAAAGCCCCCGTAAACACTCTTCTCTAAGCCCCGTGGTCCACGGATGCTTCCATCTCCCTGGCGTACGTCCCTGGGAGTGATATCGCTGGGCCGAGGGATAAACCACCTGCAGCTTTGGAGAAAGCTCAGCGGGGCTGGATCTCACGCCAGCAGTGGGTGGGAAGGACAGCTTTGTTGCTCCCTGTCTCTTTCTTTCAACATTTGGGGTCATTGCTTAAGAAAGTCTAGTCATTCAGCTGCATGTGCGGCCTTGCTGAGCACTGTTTCCCCATAAGCTGATTGGCTATTTGTAAAGTTTTCTTAATGAAGGGTCTATTCAAATGTCTTGGCCACTTTCAGAGTAGGAGGGGGTGCAGAGGTGACAGGTGGTGGGGGTGGTCTCCCCAGCTATACTGGGGTCCAGGAACTGCTCCCTCCCAGCAATAACTGGCCCAGCTCTGTGGGTCTGACTGTCCAGTGGCCAAGCCTAGCAGAGCTGGATGCCATCAGGGCTACATCCGGGGTCCCGGGGGAGCCCCAAAATTCAGAGGTCTTTATATATGCAGGTAATAGGCTCCCTCCTTGAGCAATCTCCCTGCCCTTGACCTTTTGTTTTTATTATTATTATTATTATTATTGTTATTGGATTGGAGCAATAACACAGTGGATAGGGCATTTGCCTTGCATGCAGCCAACCTGGGTTCAATTCCTCCACCCCTCTCGGAGAGCCTGGTAAGCTACCGACAGTATCTCTACCACACAGCAGAGCCTGGCAAGCTAGCCATGGTGTATTGGATATGCCATAAACAGTAACAACAAGTCTCACAATGGAGACGTTACTGGTGCTTGCTTTAGCGAATCAATGAGCAACAGGATGACAGTGATGATGATGATGATGATGATGGTGATGAATTATATTCTGCTTTTCAATATTGAATTGAATCAATTCTTCATCCTAGAGTTCTGTGCTTTGTCAGATATTTCTTGGCAAATATTTCCTCTCCATCTGTGGCCTGCTTATTTGTGTTCTTAATGGTGTCTTTTGGCAAACCAAAGTTTTCCTTTTTAATTAAATATAGCACATTAAGCTTTTTTTCCTTTGGTGGCTATTGCTTCCAGTGACCCAACTCTATTCCTCGCTCCCAGACCCCAGTGATGTCTGGGTTTTCCTCTAGAAGCGAGAGAATTCTAGTTTATATTCTGGTGGTGATCCATCTCAGATTAATTTTTGTGTATAGTCTCAGCCAGGGGACATTTCTTTTTTATATAAATGTCCAGTTATTCAGGTAAAAAAAATCATTGAAAGACTTCCCTCTCTTTGTCGGGTGACTGTTACACTTTTGTCAAAAATCAAATGACTATGTAAGAGAGTATCTGATTCTCTGTTCTGTTCCGCTGATGGATGGATCTTTGAGAACAATTTCTTGGACTGTGAGTGCTCGAAGGAAACTCAGAAATAGTTGAATATATTGGTTTATACATTTTCTTCCATCATTGATCTGATCAGACCAGGATTCGATGAATATTTTGGACCATTTTTAACAAAATCATACATACATAAAATATCCGCATATAATTTGGGGTAGTGGTGGGTCTCAGAATCCCTTAAAGCCCATATTTCAACCCTCATATTTTAGAGAAAAGAAAAGTGAGGCCCAGAGAAATGATGTCATTTGTCAAAGGCTACGGAGCTTAGCTAATGACAGAGCTCTGGCCATCACAGGCCTCTTAGCATGCTACGCTGCTCCCTCAAATATGAGGAAGTCAGAGACCTTGGTGTCCAAGAACTTTCATGAGGAAAAGATGTGTTCTCATGTGCACACACTGGAAAGCACTAAGATAAGAGCCCGCCAGAAGCATATGCCACGGAAGGCTTTCTGGAAAAGAAGGCATTTGGGCTTTGTAAGGTGGAGAAGGAACTCTGCAAGCCCAGTATCCTGGGATGAGAGAAGACTCTTCTGAGACGGGAGTGATAGTACAGTGGGTAGGGCGCTTGCCTTGCATGCAGCCAACCCGGGTTCGGGTTCGATCCCCAGCATCCTAAATGGTCCCCAGAGTACCACCGGGAGTGATTTGTGAATACAGAACCAGCATGCAAATACCTCCCCACCACCCCACAGTGCCACTCCTGAACCCTTTCTCCCACCCCGGGGAGATGAACACTCAGTTTTTCCTACTCCACTGAGAACTTGAGAGAACAAAACGCATGTATTCAGTCTGAAGGAGCAAGCGTGAACACTCCTCACCGGTTTGCCAGCTCAGATGACCCGGGGCAGGGGCGTGGGGGAGGGGGCACAGAAGGAGTGAAACATTTCTTGCCGTAGTCTGTCCCAAAGGCTTGCCCAGGGTAGTTACCATGAGTTACTTCAGACACCAGGCCCGAGTCAGAGGGACATTTCCTCTCTTCATTTAACCCTCAGGAGCCCACTGGGTCCTGTTGTATATTAACCCTAAGTGTTTGAGGCTTCATCAGTCAATTACCCTTTTCATCCTCCCAGGAAGCTTGCCGTGCTCTTGTGAGCACCCCTAGTCCCCCGGGTTTATCTTTAACCTTTCCTTTGTATTTTACCTCACATTGTCACAGTTCCCAGAGTCAGTCTTGGTTACTTATAAGCCAAGATGTTCTGGTAATTCTGGCCTTTGTATTTGCTTTTCTATTCTCCCTATAGCCTTTTCATATTTTACTATAGAGCAATTTTCTTTGCTTAAACACAGGAAGCCCGTTAGTGCTCCTAATATTTGGGAATTGATTGGCTCTGAAATATATCTACTCCTGGGCATCTGTCGTAATTACTTGACTCAGGCTTTGGTTGCCATAGTTTCTAACACCCCACAAAGGGAGGTCCCACTACAAGACTGGAATAGACTTGGGGCAAGTGGCGAAGCTACGCCGGCATCAAATTGGGACAATCTAGAAAGCATGAAAGCACAGTCTTGATGCAAGCCATTATGAATTAAGAGACAGGACCTTCATGGGAAGGACAAGCTGAGCCAGCCTGAGGATTTAGTCTGGGATTTATGGTAAAAGCCCTGCTTGCCTTCAAAGCCCAGAGAACCAAGTTTTGGAATCTGTATCTATTGCTGTGTTTATCCAAATAACTGCAAGGATTAATAAGAAGTAAAGTAAAGCCTGCTAGGATGGGACTCAGCCTCCTCCGCCCAGATCCCCCATTTTCCAGTAGCTAGACAGTCACACCCACAAACTGCTCCTGGCAGCCGTGTAATCCCATCAACGTCCAAGATCCAGGGACTATAAAACAAAGCTCCTGGAAGCTCTTATTGTTTAGACCTCTCATTGTCTAGTTCTCCCTCTTGGAGAACCCGCAAGCTACCAAGAGTATCCTTCCCACAGGGCAGAGCCTGGTAAACTCCCTGTGGCATATTTATATGCCAAAAACAATAACAATGATGGGTCTCATTCCTCTGACCCTGAAAGAGCCTCCAATGTGGCACTGTTGGGAAGGATGAGTAAAGAGAGGCTGTGAAAATCTCAGGGATAGGACGAATGGAGATGTTATTGGTGCTCGGCTGAGAAAACCGATGAACAACAGGATGACAGTGATACAGTGATTAATAAGAAGTAAACATAATTATTTAATATGTACAACTAAAAGGAAAGAGAAAAGCAATATAGATGTCCCTGGTAGACAGAGCATCTCCTTGAGTTAATCCCTCCTAGAGAATTGCCTCCACCAAAACGCTTCACCTCTGTAAATGATCAGGCGCACCCTCGTGCAGTCCTCTCCCTCACACTCCCTCAGATGTGCTATGAGTATGCTAACAGCTCTGCATGAACGGGATGTTTTGACCATGGATTCGCGAGTCCCTTGTCTCTTTGTTTCCCTGCTGGGGAGGCCTGGGGAGATGGCTCTCAGCCACCCAATGCACCCTTGAGCACCCCCCACTTAGCGAACTCACAGGGGCCCTTGTGTCGGTGACGTTGATGTCGAAGGTTAGAGTGGGTGAGTGGCCTGCTCAGTGTCACACAGACAGTCAAGGACAGAACCAGGCTCGGGACTCAGGTTGGACAGGTACAAAGTCCAGACTTGTAACTCCTCCTGTGGCCCGTGGGCAGCAGACAGGCGTCCAACACAGGCCTATCCCTGGGTGACCCTCAGGGTCCTGCTTCTTCTGGCCCATGATGGACCACAAGATAAGGCATTGCCTGTGTTCTGGATCCTGAATTGGGACCCCTCAGTAGAGAATGGAACCTTCTGGGGGTCCCCACCCCATGGCAGCCTCAACGGGTCAGTGAGCCCAAAGCTGCTTGTTGATCACCACAGAAACTGCCTGCTCTGGCCATGGCAAAGAGAAGACGGGGAATATTCCATTCCATTGGATTTGGCCTAAAAACAGAAACCAAAGAGTGACTTCATAGATATTGTTTGATGACCAGATGTTCATTAAATTGTACTGAGGATTAAAAAAAAAAAAGCACTGAAGATTGAAAGCGTAGGGTTTCTGTTCGGGATGGAGAAGCCTTTTGAAGTGTGTAAGGAGTATTAAATGCCTTTAACCCCTGAGGGGCGAGCGTGTCTGCATCTAGAGTCCCTGTTCGGTATCTATTTGTGAATTTAGTCATTTATTTATTTATTCCTTCTCACACTGTGTGAGACTCTGGAAGTATAGATTGGAGTAAAAAAAAAATCATTTTCCACCCTGGAGATTTGCGTCCCAGAATGTTTAGTTATTTTTGAAAATACACATGAACTCAGGGGGCTGAAGAGATTGGATAGGAGGGAGGGAAGTAAGGCTCTTGTCTACATGTGGCCAGGGGAGTTGCAATCCTGGTCCAGCTCCCCAGCACTACATATAGGCCCCCAAGCCTGGTCAGGACTCACTCCTGAGCACAGAGCCAGGAATAGCCCCTGAGAAGTGTGAGGTATACCCCACCCCACCCCATCCCGCCCAAAAGGAGAAGATATGCATTGACTTGAAACACTTGGAAGTGTTATGAGTCCTCCCAAACACTCATGAGTAGTTTTGAGTTCACTATAATGCAAATAACATTGTCCGTTTCTCAGGAAGGTCCTGGTTTCCCATGGTGGTTGTTTGGGATGATAAAAGGCGGCGACAAAGGCAAGGTTTAGGGTTCCATTGACTTCTGGGGGTGTTGCATCTACTTCAAACCACATGCCTTCACTCTTCTACTGTCACAGAGATTGCAGTCTGAGGTCGGTATCCCTGATCAGGTCAGTTTTCTCCTACCAGTTTTTCTTCAACTCCAGCTCAGACGTCTGTGGAATAGGTTCTTTCCAGAAGCACCAAGGGAAAAGTTGGGCACTTTCAGATTCTTCCTGTGGCTACTTGTATTTCTTGGCTGATGCGTTTTGCTCCCTCGAAGCTCATTCTTCCAGTCCCTGTTGGTCACATCTCCTGCCCCAGACCTTGATTCTCCTGCTTCCTTCTGACAAGAATCACTGGGACCCAATCAATATTGGGTCATGCTCCTCCAGTCACACCTGCACAGTCCCTTTTCCAAGGCACGGGGATATTGACAGGCCCCCAGGATATGGACACGGGTTATATTTTGTTTGGCTGAGGACGAAGCCCTTGGGAATGTTCTGCAAAGACTCCAAGTCTTTCTCATCAGCTTTCTCTGTTTGGCAATTGGATCCAAGGTGGCTCCAGCACTGTTCACCATTGGGCTCATCATGGTCCAGTGGGTACAACTAGTTGATGTTGATAGGGACACTGGATTTGTGCTGTGCTATGTCACGGCCAGCTCAGGGGGAGAGATTTAGGATAGACGTGGCTAGAAGGAGGAAAATAGATCAATCTTTCCTATCCATTCCAGATCTGTAGTGATGGTAACACTTAGACATCAAGTACCAAGCTAAGGACCCCTCTATGTATTACCTTTGCAAAACTCAGAGTAATCTGGAAACATAGAAATCTGGAAATTTAGTATCTGGAAATTTAAAATCTTTTAAAATCAGTATTTAAAATCTGGGAACATGGTAATCTGGAAACATAGAAATCTGGAAACATAGTAAACTGGAAGCATAGAAAAAAAGAAATAGTGCTAAAGGGTTTACATCAAAAATGTTTGTCCCTTGACCTCCTCTGTCCAAGAAAGGTTAAGGAATGGACTGACATGGTGCAGGGCTTATTCCTGGATCTGTGCTCAGGGATCACTCCTGGCAGGTCTTGGATGACCAAAAGCAGTTCCTGAGATTGAAACTGAGTGGCCTGTATGGAAAGCAAGTGCTTTAACCCCTGTACTATCTCTCCTTCCCCGATTTACATCCATTTTTAAATCACACAGTGATATTTCTGTCTTCATACAGTGTTCCAATACCCACCCCTCCACCAGTGTACATTTCTCAGCACCAGTGCTCCAAGTTTTTCACCTCCCATCACCCCTCACCCCTGCCTGCCTCTATGGCAGGTGCCTCTCTCTGCCTCTCCCCCCCCCTCTCTCTCTCCCTCCCTCCCTCCTTCCCTCTCTCTCTCTCTCTCTGTGGTTTTCAATACAGATACTGAAAGTATATCAGGTATATCCCTTTACCTACTTTTAACATTCTGTTCTTGTCCGGTGTGATCATCCTCAGCTATTAGTGTCATATTGGCTCCTTCTCCAACTTACCTACCCTCTGCTCCACACTCACTTTTCTTCCTTGCCTTTATTTCCCTTGCAACCTGTGGTTGATCCCAACCACTGACCAGTCCTAGTAGCCCATATTCCCTGGTCGTGGATATTAGTCTTCTACTATATATTCTTTTATCTCCCACAAATGAATGCAGTCATTCTATATCTGTCCTTCTTCTGACTCATTTGCTCAGCATTATATTCTCCGAGTCCATCCATTCATAGGCAAATTTCATGACCTCATTTTTCCTAACAGCTGTGTAGTATTCCATTGTGTAGACGGGCCATAGCAATTTTTCCAGTTCTCTGTTCTCGGGCACTCGGGTTGTTTCCACATTCTGGCTATGTGAGTAGTGCGGCAATGAACACAGGGGTGCAGATGGAGTTTCTGCTGTGTGTTTTTGGGCCCCCGGAATATCTTCCCATATAAGGACGGGAGGCCTGACACAGATACATATCAGATTGAACCCATTTTTCTGTATGCGAGGTCCACACAGTTAGCTGCTGCACTCTCTGGCTTCTCAAAGTCAAACATTCCAAAGGAGTCACCACAGAGCTTAGGGGGGAGGAGGAGGGGGTTCTCCATGGAAGGGTCGGTGGTAGGCAGCGATGCTTCTGCTAGGAGCTCTGCACTGCCAGACACTGCCAAACAGCCAGCAGCTCTGCAGGGCTGGGGTTTCTGGGGTGCGCCAGCATCAACGGCGTGCAAGTCGGGAATATTTCCCAGCCGCACAGCCATTTCCTCGAGAGTTTGTTGCCACTTTGGGAATCCGTTTCTGCTATCGGGCTTGGTTCAGAAGCAACATCTGGTGACTGTGGGATTCTTTATTTTTTTTCCTGCATTTTTTCCCCTTCCCCCAAGGTCTGGAAAGATTTCTGGAGGTAGATATTCTGCCCAACCACAGAGCAGCACCTGGAGATCTCCAGGTCCACCCACCCACCCTGAACACTTGTGCATGCTCTCTCTCACTCTCTCTCTTTTGCGTGTTTTCTCTGTCTCCCTGTCTCTCTGTCTCCCTTTGTCTCCCTTTGTCTCTCTGTCTCTCTCAGTCTCTCTCCCCATCTGTGTCTCTCTCTACTCTGTCTCTCCTCTCTCTGTGTCTCTCTTTCTCTCCTCTATCCTTTCTCTCTCTTTCTGTCTCTATGTCTCTCCTCTCTCTCCTTTATCTGTCTCTATATATCTCTCTGTCTCTCTGTGTGTCTTTCTCTACTTTGTCTCTCTTCTCTGTGTCTCTCTCTCCTTTCTCTGTCTCTGTCTATTTCTCTGTCTCTCTGTCTCTCTATGTCTCTCCTCTCCCTGTCTCCTCCTGTGGTGTCTCTGTCTCTCTCTCCTGAACATGCCACCCCAGCCCTGCTGAAGACAGGAAGTGGCACTGGTCACCACCCTAACACATGAGTCTCATCCACCCGCCAGGCTGGGAGAGGGAGAAGAACAGAGCGGGGCTCTGCGCAAAGTGGCTCCAAATCTCAGAAATATGACCTTGCACTAATACCCTTAACTTCTCCCATCAAAAAACAAAAGCAAAAACACAGAGTACAAGAAGCAGCCAAAATCACAACCAAATTTTCCCATCTCCTCTGGAAAACCACAAGCCCCCCTCCAAAAAAAAAATAGAAATCCTCCCCAAAGAAGAGCCCATCCTCCCTGGAAACATGCCCTCCCCCAGGGTCCTGCCCCAACAGAGAGAGGGTCCTGCTCTCCCTCTCTCTCTCCCTCCTCCTCTTTCTTCCTTTATCTTCTTTCTTCATTTTTTTTATCCTCCAGCCCTTATTTTTTTCCTCAAATGCTCCTTCTTTAACAAAACAAAAAAAGAAGAAGAAGAAGAAGCGGCAGTGCCCCTCTTGCAGTCCCCCTCTGGCCTGTGTTTGCCCTCAGAGTCGAGCCCGGGGGTCTCCCCCGGAGGGCTGACGGGGGCTTCTCTGTTGAGCCCGACTGCGGTACAGCGGAGGTGACACAGTCAGGTCTCAGCTCCATCTGGTCTCAGAGGCTGACAAGCAGAACCACCTCTGCTTTGTTTGTGTTTTACTCACGGTGTTATGTGAGCCACTCGGGGCTGTGGTGGTGGTCCCTCACCCAGGACGGGGCAGAGTGGGAGGCGGGTTCTGAGGTGTCCGACGTGTGTTCCCAGTGCCCCAGACATCCATACACACACGAACACACGGGCACGCCGTCTCCGGGGAGAGGGGGCCCGAAGACACTGTGGGGAACTCAGAGGGGATGGGGGTGTGGGGAGGAGGCCGGGGGAGAGAAGAGAGGACTGAAGTAGTATTTATGGAGGGGGAAAACATTTGTTAGGGTATGTGACCCTGGAAGTAGAGTCTCCTGGATAAATAGTTATTATATGGTCTAGGGGCTAGAGATATATGGTCTAGGGGCTGGAGCAATAGCACAGCGGGTAGGGCATTTGCCTTGTACACGGTCGACCCAGGTTCTATTCCCAGCATCCCATATGGTCCCCGAGCACCTCCAGGAGTGATTCCTGAGTGCAGAGCCAGGAGTCAGCCCTAAGCATAACCGATATGACCCAAAGAGCCAAACATGTAACATATATATATACGTATATATATATATATTTGGTCTCTGTATTGTTATGGTCTATATATAATATGTATGGTATAATATATATGTTCTAGATAGTACAGTGGGTAGGGCATTTGCCTTACACATGGCCGACCTGGGTTCAATTCCTCTGTCCCTCTTGGAGAGCCCGGCAAGCTACCGAGAGTATCCTGCCCACAAAGTAGAGCCTGGCAAGTTCCCTGTGGCGTATTTGATATGCCAAAAACAGTAACAACAAGTCTCACAATGGAGACGTTACTGGTGCCCGCTTGAGCAAATCAATGAACAGCGGGAGGACAGTGCTGCAGTGCTATATATATGTTATAGAACATATATGTAAAATAACATGTATATTGGAGAGAGAGCGTGCACACAGATCAACTTCCCCTATTAAATGGTAGGTTCCACACTGAACCCTTGTCTCTGCCCCCACCCCCAGTCCAACTCCTTCCTAGTCTTATGCCGTGCCTCCCGTAAGGACATTTTGGACAGTGACAGGCCTGACTAGAGGGCAGTGGGTTGTCTGGTCCAGGTGTAGAGTCTGCTGGACCATCCAGGTACGTGACCCCACGTGCAACTTTCACCCATGGGTAAAACCGTGGGAGAATGTGTCTCCCCAAAGGGTTCCCTGTTGCTAGGTGAGACGTGACCATAGCACATCCCACCATGGGGTGCGGCCCCTGGGGGCGGGGAGAGGGTTTGGTTCTCAGCTGCCCCCTCAGTGCAGAGCTTTTGAATGGCGCGTGAGAGTTCCCTCTTCATCCGACCAAACCTGGTGCAGATATGGCAACACGAGGAAGCACGTCTGAGCGTCAGCCAGAGACACGGGGCTGGAGTCTCAGGAGGCAGCTGGAAAGCAGAGATGCTGGACCGCCTCTGGACTAGGAGGCATCTGGGTTCTGCGGGCTCCAGAACGAGGGTTTCCCTCCGAACGCCGAGAGGACATCTCGGGAAGGAAAAAGCCAGCGATGTGTTAGAGCTGGAACGGCAGACGGTGCAAGCCAAGAGCAATCCCCGGGTATCTTCAAGGGATGAGGTGAGAAAGAAAAGAAAATGCATGTGGGGTGGGGCGTACCCCTAGCACGAGGGGGCTTACACTTTTGTGATCAATCCCAATTCTAAATACTTTTTTGCAACTATCTTCTAGATGTATAATTGCATGATGAGATTAGAAAAATCGTTGCATCTTGTGTCAAAGAATTTACCGGAAGAGAACCAAAGACAAGCCCTGGGCATCTCCTAGCTTGGGCATCCAAGCCCTAGAAGAAGGAAAGTAAAATGTGTCCCTGTTCTCTGAGACCTTCCTGTCAGAAGTGTGACTCCGAGATCTCCCCGCCTCCCTGTCACCGTCCACGCAGTAGGAGCCGTATTGACATTGCCCGGCCCACAAGGAGGATCGATAATGATTTGTTTGTTGAATGAGTCGTCAGCCCTGTTTTCCCAATGAGGACATTCGCCCACAGAGAGTGTGTCACACCCGCAGCGCTGCAGAGTGTGAGGAGACGGCCAAGTGGGCCGTGGAACCCAGGCATCCTAACTCTTACCTGCCGGGGTGCCCGCCCCCCCGGCTCCTGGGCTGGCCCCCTCCTCCGCTCTGTGCTCCCATCTCTAAGCTGCCGTCTGTACCCAGGACGCCCAGCTGCAAGGGGACGCTGCCCAGTCGCATGAGAGTGTCAGTGCTGGCTTCCAAGGAGAAGCAGGTGGCCACACCGCGAGCGAAACCAGACTCTGGGCATCCCCAAGACGGGGACCTGGTGGTGCCTCCTGTTTGGTCTGGCTCTGGGGAAGGGAGTGGAGGGACCCTCTGGTCTCAGGAAACATCCCGAGCCCGGTGTTGCCAGGACTGTTCTCTGCCCTCTTCCAACTTCAGGCCAGGGACCCACCGAGGGTGGTTCTGGGTGGGCTCTTCTCTTTCTCTCCCCCTCCCTCCCTCCCTCTCTTTCTTTCTCTCTCTCCCCCTTCTCTCCCCCCTCTCTCTCCTCTCTCTCCCTTCTCTCTCCTTCTCCTTCTCCTCTTCCTCTTCTTCCTCCTTTTCCTTCTACTTATCCTCTTCCTCCTCCTCTCTCTCCTCCCTCTCCTCTCTCACTCTCTCCCTTCTCTCTTTCTCGTTCTCTTCTTCTTCCCCCTCCCTTCCCCCTTTTCCTCCCTCTCCACCCTCCCCCCTCCCTCCTTCCCCTCCCCCTCCCCTTCTCCTTCCCCTCCCTCTTTCCCTTCCCCCTTCCCCTCCTTCCCTCCCTCTTTTCCTTCCCCCTTCCCCTCCCCTTCCCCTTCTTCCTTCCCCTCCCCCACCCCTCCCCCTCCCCCTCCCCCCTCCCCTCTCTTGCCTGGCATCCTGCGTTGTTGCTGCCCCTTGTGGCCGCTTGGAGGCGGGCAGCAGTGCTCGTTAGCATTCCGCGTGCGCGTCTGCGCTACTGCCTTTCTGCACACTGACTCATTGATTCTTCTCATCCACTTTATGAGATCAATTTTATGAACCCCATTTTGCAAATGAAGAAACTGATGTATTAGAGGTTAAAACCAAGGTTACATAAATAGTCCGCATCCAAATCGGAATAAATAAATGTTATGGGTAGCCTTGGAGAAGAAAAGAAATTAAAAAAAAAAAAAAGCCAACCCCCAAAACACGCTGGGGTCCTAGTTGCAGGAGTAAATAGGGACTGGGGCTCCCGGTCTCCCGCCTGGGGGGCAGACGGACAGCGCCCGGGGGTGTAGGAACAGCTCGTGGGGCCCCCCCGCCCCCTCTACCACGTCTCCATCCTCTCTGTCCCCCTCCCCGCCCGGCCGGCTGCCACGGCCCGGAGCACCCCGGAACCCATCCAGCTTCTCATGTCAGCAGCAGCCCGAGATGAGACGGCTGCGCCCCCGGCCTGACCAAGGCGACCACCAGCAAGAGGGGTCCTCACGCGCCACGCCCCCCGCCCCCCAGCCCCTCTCTAGCCGTCAGAACAGACCAGGACCCACGCGGCTGCACGCGCCCCGCCTCTCTGCCCAGTCTATTCTGCTCAGCGCACAGAGTCTCGAGGTCCCCAGGCAGAGTCTGGGGGTCCCCTGGCAGCTCCTAGAAAAGCCCCTCCCTGGGAGGAGCTGGAGAGCAGGGGGGAGCAGGCCGCCCTGCTCGCCCAGCCCCTGCCCTGCCCTCCCCAGCCCTTCTCTCTGCCCTCTGCCTGGGAGACCAGCAGGGGGGTGAGCGGCAAGTCCCCTCCACCAGGTCCAGGCCTGCCCGGACTGCACCCCTCGCTCCCACCCTCTGCGGGCCCCTCGTACCTGGCGCCTCCTGCAGCCTCCATGAGAAACGCCCCCGCGGACGGAAGGAACCCAGCCCAGCCCGCGCTGCCCGGCCCCATAGCCCCCTTATCAAAGGGTCTCTCCCCGCGCGCCGACAACAGAGAGGCCTCCGGGCTTTGATTCATAGCAGGTGAAGGCTGGATGTGCTGGAAGCTGATTGAAATCAGCGAGGTCAACAAAATACAGCCAGTATCGACGATAATTGGGCGAGAAGCCTCGCTTCCGATTGTTCCCGGGTCCCCTGCATTTCCCAGCCCTGCTCTTAAAGGGAAGCCTTTGTCTTAGCCGCTTTATTGCAGTGCTGTGCGCTTTCTTGGTATAAACTTCGGGTTTTGCTGACCCCGAGATTTCCTCTCTGTGTCCGAGAGCCTGGCGAGTTGTGTCGGTGGGGGTAAGGGAGATGGGGATTTACACGCACATGGACACACACACACACACACACACACACACACACACACACACACACACTCCTGCCTTCCGTTTTGCTTGGGAGAGACAAGTATGTGCTCTACCCTTTGATGCTGATAGGAGCACTGTTTACCGGGAGTAAAAATTCCAATTAACTCCCGAGCCGGTGACTGCGCAGTAATCAAAGTTTACATCCATGCACCCAGATGCACGCGCGCTTGTCTGCAAACCTTTGGAAGGCAGGCTCGAACCTGGACACGAGTTGCTGAGAATCAGAGCTCTGTCTGCTCCCGTGCCCTGAAAGGCTTGGCGCGGGGTGCAGGAGGTCACGACGCCTCCACAGAAGGCTCGGCTGAGACAACGCCAGGCTCCTGAGGGTCTCTGTCCGCCCCCCCCGCCCCGTGGGGGAAGATGGGTTTGGGGAGGAGGAACCTTGCTGCCTCGGATGAGAAGGCGGAGAAGTCGAGATATTGCCCACGGTTGGATGAGAGGGCACCCGGGGCCAGGGAGGGCACCAGGACTGGGGCTGGCACGACGATGGCCTCTGTGGCCCCGAGGTCCGTTCCCATGAGAGGAAGCCGGCGTCTGTCCTCTGGAAGCCACTTGCCCTCCGCCGGCCTCACTTTCTTGCGTCCTGCCAATTCCGCAGCCTCCCTGTGGCTCTCACGGGGTGTCACTCCTTGGCCCAGGGGAGGGCGCTGGCCACCCTCCTGCCCTGCGGAGGCCGGGGGAGACCACTGCTTTCTTCTTGGGTGGAAAATCTTCCCTACAAAGGGCCCACTTCGCACCACAGGCACCTCGGTCTGTAAATTCAGGAGATGGCGTTCAAAGTCCATGCTGCCTCGGACAGGTCAGGCGGGGTCACGGCCACGTTCAACAGGGCTGAGGCCTCCTTCCACCGCTTTCCCACTGTCCATCTGTCTTGCCAGCAGCTCCCTTGGTCAGCTTCCTGAAACATCAGTTTGGCCAAGACAAGGAAGGGAAGAACGGAGGATGGGGAGAAAGCGGAAGCATTTGCCTGTCGCCATATGCCATGGCGCGGCTGTCGGGAAAACGGTTCAGAGAGAGGCACCACGTGATCCAGGAACTCCACTCCTGCATCTGTGCTCATGTAGGAAAGCATGTTCGCAGGGAACTTGCACGTGTATGTTCATAGCAGCCTGACTCCTGACAGCCCAGAGGTAGAAACTACCTAGTGGGCACCAGCCGATGGGTGGGCAGGTGCAGCCCTTCAGCGGGGCAGGACTGGGCAGCGCAGAGGACTCTGGGGCACACCAGATGCGGGACGGATCTCGTCCTTCTGGCCGTGGAAGGGCATTGAGATGTGAGTCCCTTCATGGGACATGCCCAGCCGGAACCGAGCTATCAAAGGCGTGTGGTTGCCCAGGGTTGGGAGGTGGGTGGCATGGTGAGGGGTCGAGGGGGTCGCTAAGAGGTGTGAGATTTCTTGGGGGATAATGAAGATGCTCTCAAGGGAGTGGGGGGAGTGGTGATGGTTCTAGAACGGGAGAGACTCCCAAATAAACATGCCCAGGCACCCAGAGGTAGTGGAGGGTGTGCTGTGTGGACATGTCACAAAACTGACAGGAGACGAGGGAAAGAGAGACAGAGAGAAAGAGAGAGACAGGGAGAGATAGAGAAAAAGAGGGAGAGAGACAGAGTCAGAGGGAGAAGGAGAGAGAGGACAAAGACAGAGAGGGAGAGAGAGACAGGAAGAGATAGAGAGAGACAGAGAGAGGGTGAGAGTGACAGAGACAGATTGAGAGAGGAAGAGAGGAAGAGAAAGATAGGGAGAGACAGAGAGAGGGAGAGAGACAGATTGAGAGATAGAGACAGAAAGACAGGAAGAGAAAGATAGGGAGAGACAGAGAGAGGGAGAGAGACAGATTGAGAGATAGAGACAGAAAGACAGGAAGAGAAAGATAGGGAGAGACAGAGAGAGGGAGAGAGACAGATTGAGAGATAGAGACAGAAAGACAGGAAGAGAAAGATAGGGAGAGACAGAGAGAGGGAGAGAGAGACAGAGACAGAGAGAGAAGCTAATACTGCTTGTTGCCTTGTTGCCCTACCTGAGATTTTGCGGGTTCCCCATCACCTAAAAATAAAGACCCCGCTCCCTTGATCTGCTCCCCCAAACAACCCTGCAACCCCTCGGCTCTCCCCTATCCCTAACCTCCCCTTGACAGGCACCTACATCCTCAGGCTCAGAGCCGCTCCTGTTCCCAAGAACACCCCGACCTTGCCAAGGTCATTGCCACCTGCATATCCCCCCACCACCACCACCACTGGACAGCTACTGCTCTCTCCTGCAGGGCCCAGGACACGCACCTTCTCATTGTGAAGCCTTTCCCAGGGACCATGTGGCTCACTCCTGTGTCCCCACGATGTTCTGTTTATAGTCTCTCCCAGCTCTTATCACATTTTATTTTAATTACCTGTCTCCATAGAGCCTTCCCCTCTAGCCTGGACCGTGGGTACTTCAAGGACAGAATCTTCGCCTTATTTATCTTTCTACCCTCGCTCTTCTCACCCACTCTCAAAGCATGTCATTGATGGTGCACAAAGAGAGAGAGGGAGAGAGAGATAGAGGGAGAGAGAGGGAGAGGTGGGGGGTGTACTGACAAACCAATCAGTGTCCAATGCGTAGGAAATAACTAACAAACATGAAAGGGATCTCACGCTCCCAGATGGGAAGGGGAAAAACGAGAAGGAAGCAACAGCCTCCGCCCCAGAGATGCCGTGTAGACCAGGCACCCTCTCTCCACCGGGACCCAGCAGCCCCCCGAGACTGCCTCCCTTCCGTTTCTCCCTCCTGGACGGTAACACCCAGCTGGGGGGCCTGCCACATGGGAAACGGTGGTTGCTGCTTCAACTCTGCGGCTCCCTGCTGTTCAACGCCACTAAGACACAATCTGTTTGGCCCCGTGACAGCCCTCGGGCTGGTTTTACTTCTGCACATTTCCCGGGGCAGGAGGCTGGAACTGGCAGAGATTCGCCTCTCTGTCTTCGACCACCTCTTCCCCTGGTCTGGGGGGTGGGAGACGGGGGAGGGGGGAAGCTGCCCCTGGTATGTCACTTCCCTTAACCAGGGTCCTGGAGGCCAGCGGCGCTGGGGACCACTCTCAAAATATCTGCCTGACCATTACCAACTGGACTTTGCCTCGTGGACAGTGAAGCCTGTGTGTGTGTGTGTGTGTGTGTGTGTGTGTGTGTGTGTGTGTGTGTGTGTGTGTGTGTGTCCTGGCCCTGCTCTCTGTCCCCAAGTCCCACTTGTCTTCTGTCCCCAGTGCCAACTCTCTCTCCCCAGAGACATCTCCCACAGCAGCCTTCTGCACTGGACGAGAGGGGCAGACGAGAGGGGCTCAGGTTCTGAATCGCCCCCTTTCATGGAGTTTGGGGCCACACTTGTGGTGCTCAGGGGCTCCCCGGGCCTCTCTAAATGTTGCCTTCCATTCACCGACAAATCCCACCCCTCTGTCCACCTCCTAGTTAGTTGTTGGGTTGCAAGCCAGACCCTCTCCCCATGCTGCCTGACCAGTAGCACTGTAGCACTGTCGTCCCGTTGTTCATTGATTTGCTCGAGTGGGCACCAGTAACGTCTCCATTGTGAGACTTGTTACTATTTTTAGCATATCCAATACACCACAGGTAGTTTGTCAGGCTCTGCCATGTAGGCGGGATACTCTCGGTAGCTTGCCAGGCTCTCCAAGAGGGACAGAGGAATTGATCCCGGGGCTACCACATGCAAGGCAAATGCCCTACCCACTGTGTTATTGCTCCAGCCCAGTGCCAGGGGAAATAAGTTTCCGAGCACCTCCACCCTCCCGCACTCTCCCTCTCCCCACACCCCAAGGCATCCCGTCGTCGAGGCATCCTGCTTCCATCGAGCCTTCTCCACTGTTCTCCTCACCCGCCCTGGGCCTTCAGGAGGTGCAAGTATGACCCTAGATGTCACAGTCTCGCCTCAAGGCTCGCTGCCTTGTCTGTGCCCCCAGTGCCAGCCCTGATGTCTTTAGTTGTAGCTGAATGTCTCCAACTGCCTTCCGGACATTTCCACTCGGGTGGCTCCCTGCCCCTGAGAGCACAGCAGTCAACGCCTCTGCTTCTGGCTTTGCACCATCGGAGCCGTGGAAGCTTATGTCTTGATTAACTACAAGACGCCCGGTCCACTCGCCCTGCCCCACCGCAACCTGATCCCAGATAGAAATGACGTCTATTATTTAGTAACAGCTAAATAAGACGGGGGGCTGGAGCAATGACACTGCAGGTAGGGCATTTGCTTTGCACACAGCCGACCCGGGTTCGATTCCTCCGTCCCTCTCAGAGAGCCTGGCAAGCTACTGAGAGTATCCCGCCCACACGGCAGAGCCTGGCAAGCTACCCATGGTGTATTTGATATGCCCAAAACAGTAACAACAAGTCTCACCGTGGAGATGTTACTGGTGCCCGCTCGAGCAAATCGATGGACAATGGGATGACAGTGCTATGACAGAGCTACAGTGCTACAAAGAAGATGGGAGCTTCTTTAGCACAGCAAGTAAGTCAGCTGAGATGGGAATGCTTCTATTTTTCTTCAAGAAAATAGGTGATAGGTAGGTAGAATGGAAATATGGAGGATAAATGGATGGATAATGGCTGGGTGGGCAAAGAGAGTTAATAACTATTTTCAGGGTTATCAGGACCTTCATGTTGTACAGGGAAACCTAATGTCAAGACAAACTGAGTCAAAACTACCTTCGCTTTCCAGGGTTGGATTCAGCCCTTCATGTCACCCCAGGAAGCTCTTCTCTTGCTGCCTTCGCTGTTAGAAAATCCTTCTCGGGCTGGAGCGATAGCACAGTGGGTAGGGCGTTTGCCTTGCACGCGGCCAACCTGGGTTCTAATCCCAGCATCCCATATGGTCCCCTGAGCACCGCCAGGAGTGATTCCTGAGTGCAGAGCCAGGAGTAACCCCTGTGCATCGCCGGGTGTGACCCAAAAACCAAAAAAAAAAAAAAGAAAAAGAAAATCCTTCTCAACTGACTCAACTTCTTTCTTACCTTTTCCATTTCTGGGTTCAAGTCAGTCACTACCCGATTTCTCTGCCATACCTTCTCTGGTTCCGACATCTTCCGTCCTCAAATTCAGCTCCATGTTCTCTCCCTGTCCCCTCCATCCCCATCAACTGGGCAAAGGGGCAAAGGGAAGAAAGGGGAGGAGGTGGACATGAAAAGGGCCTGGTCTCTGTGATGACCCTAGGGTAAAGAGCTCTCTCTCTATCTTCTGTCTCTCTCTCCCTCCCTCCCTCTCTCTCTCCTGCTCTCTCTCTCTCTCCCTCTCTCTCTCCCTCTCTTCTCTCTCTCTCTTCTCTCTCTCTCTCTCTCTCTCTCTCTCTCTCTCTCTCTCTCTCTCTCTCTCTCTCTCTCTCTCCCTCCCTCCCTTCCTCCCTCCCTCCCCTTCTCTCCTGCTTGCTGGTTGATGTGTGGGGAAGTAGTTCGTGTTTTCCTAAGCACTTCAGCTCAGCTGGGCCGTTTTCTGTGCTCACCCAGTGTTTCTGAAGGATGAAATCATGCATAAGCAATGCAAATTTTGCATTATGCTTAAATTGTTCACTAATATACCAATCACATTGGAACAAATCCATCTTTAATCAGAGAGAAGTCTTCAGTCATTTGCCATGGCACACACACTCGGTACATTAAGAGCAAAGTTTAAAAATAGACCCCTAGGTTAACGCCAAAATATGGAAAAAGTTGAGCTGGTATTTACTTTGCTGCTGACAGCAGCTGAATCTGTAATTCTCCACGCCAATGGTTCTCCGTGGTGGGGGTGGAGGGAGGGGTGGGGGCGGGGTGCCCTCCCCCTGCCGCCCCACTCTCCCACCCTCTAGGGAACGTTTGGCAATTTCTAGACACATTTTTAGTTATCACAACCATAGGGAAGTTCTTGGCAAACAGCGGCTCAGGCTTCTGTTATCTCAGAACAAAGAATGTGCAGGGCCGACACGGAGCAGGTTGAAGAAGCCCTATTGTAAACCTCTTCCTCTATTTTTATTTTCCTCTCCCAGGCTGTGCCTGGATTTAAGATCTGTGTCCCAGCCTAGAGTGTTGGTAGGTTTCCAGAGCAAAGGGCTCCTTCCAATCCCCCTGCCACACACACACACACACACACACACACACACACACACACACACACACACACACACACACCTGTCAGTGGACCTGCAGGCTGTGGGGTGACCTCCCGTCCATACCCTGACCTCCTATGCCCAAGGCAAGCCCATGGAGATAATTAGGTCAGAAAAGCAGGCACTTGGCTGACTACCAGCTGTTGTGTCCAGGCCGAGTTGCCCCCTGGGAGTGAGGGGAAGGCCCGGAGGAAGAAAACCGAAGCTGGGAAGAAAAGCAAGCTGAGAGCGAGCAGGAGCTGGGGCTGACGGGGAGGGCCCGGACGGGGGGTGGGGGGGTGGGCGAGGGCGCGTCCTTCCAGCAAAGCCGAGCTTCCCTGGCCTCCGTCAGCCCCGGATCACAGCCTTCCTCCTGGCCGCGGGGCCAGACTGGGCAGGTTACACGGTGCTCCGTGGCTGTGGCTCCCTTTCATCCTCACCGGCAATGCAGGGAGGGCAAGGAAGACCTGCCGTCTCCAGGGGGAAACTGAGGGTCAGGGGAGGCTCAGGGTCTCCCGGGAAGCCAGCACTTTGTTTTGTTTCTCTTTCCTTTTTGCTTGTTGGGTCACACCCAGCGATGCTCAGGAGGAACTCCTAGCTCATGCACTCAGGAATCACTCCTGGCGGTGCTCAGCGACCATATGGGATGCTGGGGATCGAACCTGGGTCAGCCGCGTGCAAGGCAAACGCCCTACCTGCTGCGCTATTTTCAGGCCCCCTGAAGCCAGTGCTTTGAAGGTTGTTGAGGATGACCCAAGAGAGGGCACAGGAGAGGCCCCCACAGGGGCTCAGAAGGGGAAGTAAGGAAGCTAGTGGATGAAGAAGCAGAAGTGCAGTGAGGAAGCGAAAGATCCACGCAACAGAAATCCAGGCACACGGGTTGGGTCTTTCCTCATTCGTCCTCCAGAAGAAGGAATCGCTTAGAAAAGTGACCACACGCTCCAACGGGGACAATGCCCAGCACCCTCGGTGAAGAGCCGGAAGTTCTGGGGTGTGCCCCGTCTCCCTTTGAAAATCAGCCTCTGACAAAATGAGGGGCGTTGGGTCTCTATGGCCCCAGCAGCTCCTCCCAACGCTGGAATCCCTGATCTTCCCGTTTCCAGCATCCAGGCTACCCAGCCCAAGGGGACCCCCCCCCAGGGCCCCACGCAGCGGGGCAGGAGTAAGAGGTGGTGGTGGGCTTGGGGGGGCATTTCCCAGCTCGTCTGTGGGTTTGCAGACAGCACTGAGGAGCATCCCCACAGCCCCATTGTCTGTTCCAGGACGGGCCGAGGAGATCCTGAGCTCTGGGGGGAGAGCCAGTCCTGTGAACAGGGGGAGCATGGCCCCCCACCCCCACCCCAGAGACACCCTCCCAGGAGACTGCCTCTAGAATTTCTGGCCTCTTAGCCCGACCTCAGGACCAGCTGCCACCTCTATGACCTCATCTTTCCTCCCTCTCCACTTGGCCACTCGCCCCATGACCAGGCTTTCTTAGGAACAGCCTGAACTACTCCCTCTCAGACCATTTTCCTCGTGACCCCCTATCTTGAGAGTCCTAAGCCCTGGGCTGAGAGTAATCTCTGTCCTCTCTTCCCTGCCCCTCACTCAAGCCTCTGATTGGATGGTCTTGCTTCAAGGATGGAGGAGGAAGCCTGGCGGGGGATTTCTTACACTGGGAAGATCCTTCTAGAAGACAGAGCTACACCCCCCAACCCCAACAAACACACACACACACACACACACACACACACACACACACACACACACACGCCCCAGTCTCTCCCCAGCAGCCTCTCTCCTGGGCAGGCTGGCGGAAATCACGTGGCCCTCTCTCCAGCGTGAGAGGCCCTGGCCGGCTGCGGACCAAGAGGCAGCCACGGTTCTGCCCTCAGCTGCTACTCCCAGGCAGCCACGGGGCCCAGGGTGGGTCCACGCGGTTCAGATCTCCCACCTCAGCCTGGCTTTATGGAGCCACGTAGCATGTGTTTGGGGCTCCACACTCCTCTGTGTGTGTGTGTGCATGTGTGTGTGTGTGTGTGTGTGTGTGTGTGTGTGTGTGTGTGTCTTGCAGAATTTTATCTTAGGCAGGGAAGGGCTGTGCCCTGAACAGATCCCACCGAACCATGGCCCGGGTTCCACCAGACCACAACCGTCTCCCAACATCTTTATGTTCGGCGTCTGATTCCCTTGCTTCCATGTCTACTGTCTGCACACACCCCACACCCCCCACCTCTCACGGCTCTCCCAGCTCAAGCCCGACTCCGTGTTCTGTGCTCCTGTCTCGGCCCGCCACAGCGAGGGGTTTGGGCAGGTTTGGGGAAGCCTCTGGAGTGAGTCGAGGAGACATCTAGATTCCACAGCAGTGCCTGGGACTCAGGGACGGAACCAGCCGGGGGCAGAGACGCCCGTTCATGACTCATCCCACTCACGCCCACTCACTCCAGAGAGAAGAACTTGGAATCCAGGGGAGGCCCAGGGAGGTTCCAAGCTGCAGCCTGAACTGCAGATGATTCTCAGCCGTAAGAGAAGGAAACTGAGGCACACGAAGGCTCCCCCCACCACCACCACCCGCAGAATCCTGGCCGCTGCCTCCTGCCCCTTCTCCTCCTACAGAGACAGACCTGCCGTTCTTTCGTTTGTCCCTTGGACGATCCTTCAACACCGACTTGGTGGTCACTGTTCCCCTGGAGTGTCCACTTCCTGGCCAGCTTTGGTATAATTTGAGTGAGGGCCCAAACGTCCACTCTGAAACCTCAATTCCCCGGGGCTCTGAGACGAAGCCGAGAGGGGCCTGGGCAGTCCAGTGCTCCCTGGGCAGCAGTGGGCATGCACGTAATCTCGGTGCTCCTGAGTCCACTGCCTGCTCCACCTAAGGTCAGTGGCCTCCCTGGGCATGCACAGGCCTTGCAGCCTGCTGACCCCTGCCATGCCTCCGCCCCCCCCATACTCTTACCCAGCAGCCTTTGCGGCTTCCTCAGCCCCCTCCAGAGGGGCTGACCCTGGATCTCAGGCACTGCCCAGGGGGGTGGAAGCTTCAGGAAGCAAAGCTCTGTGTCCTGACTGATTTCCAGACCGTTCTCGTTCAGCTCCGGGTGCCTGGCCACTCCAGCAGTCTCATCCCCGGGTGGGCTTCGGATCGTGGCCCCCCGCAACTTCACAGGGCCCTAGTGGCCAGCTTTCCGCTCCCTCTCCAGTGCCCCATGGCCCACCAGCCTTGCCCAGGCTTCGCCTGTCTCTCCAGGGCGGTGCTGCCAGAGTGGGCTGAGGGCCCCCAGAACCAGAGTCCACCCGGCCCGGCAGCTTCTGGACCCCAGAGGTTGGCCGCTGTTTCCCCAGGAGGTGCAAAGATGCTCTTCCCGCATGCCCACCTGCCCTGGCCTCCCCCACCTCCCACACTTCTGCACATAAATTCCACCTTTGAGTCAAATCTTGGTTTTTCTGGGTCTGGAGCGATAGCACAGCGGGTAGGGCATTTGCCTTGCACGCAGCCAACCCGGGTTCGATTCCCAGCATCTCATATGGTTCCCCCGAGCACCGCCAGGAGTAATTCCTGAGTGCAGAGCCAGGGGTAACCTCTGTGCATCGCCAGGTGTGATGCAAAAAAAAATCTTGATTTTTCTGTTTTACTTCGGGGCCTGCTTCCCTTCCCCCCCCCGCCGCCTGGGCTCAAGGATCTCCAGAGGGTGTTCACTCCACAGGGCTGGACGAGTCAATGCTCAGACCCCAGGTGGGAGTGGATCCAGCCCTTCAGTACGGAGGTGTGGGGAGAGGGGGGACACTGAGCTACCCTGAGGCTGCTCAGGGCCCACCAAGACCCAGGCTCACGGCTGTGACCTCTGTGCCAGCCCCCACAGTCCCAAACCTTGATTTTTTTTTTCCTCCCACAAAGGCCGTTTGCCGGCACCCTAAGGCCCTGGTGCACCCACCGGGCCCTGAGAACAAAGGCAGCCCGGGAGGACAGGACGAAGGCAACCAGATGAAGAAGAAGAAGGAGAACGTAGCGGCCAGGCCCCACGTGCAGGCATCTGGATGAGAGACGCGTCCTGCCCCGGGCTCCGAGTGCAGAGCCCAGGCCTCGCCGAGCTGACGGGGAAGGAGAGGCCCGAGAGGGCTGTTTCCCCATTAAAAACCCAGGGAGTGCTCTGCCTTTTCCATCTTGTTACCCGTAATGAGAGCGAGACGTCCCGAGGCTGGAGGGCTCCGGCCTCGGCTCCTGCCCCGCCCCCAACTCCCTTTTCCCTTGGCTAATAAGTAACCCTGAGAAGGTTTGTGCACTTTGCTTATTGTATTTGGCTCCGAAATACATTCTCTTCATCACCCCCCACCTCAGGCAAATGCTTCCTGATATCCATTTGTATGCCTGAGCACATGGAGAATTGGGTTTAATGTCATTTTCTGGGTAACAGCAGGAAACGGAAGGTCACTGGGCTCGGTGAGATCTTGGCTCCTTGGGGGCACATGATGTCCAAGGCCTGGTCAGTTCCTGTCGGGCTCAGCTGCCTCCTCCCGGCCACAGTGACAGGCCTTGGCGACACCTAACGAGTTCCTGTCTTCTCCTGTTCCCCTGCCGCGGTGATTTCCGAATCCACCTGAGACCAGGCCCACCCTCTCTAGGATTTGCATCGAGCAGGCAATTTATTGAGACTTTAATGGAGCAGAATAACTGACTCAGAAATTACCTAGATCTTGTTTTTCTCCGCTGTGGGCTTGGCACAAAGGCAGGGGAGCCGTTTCCTTCCCTCCTCCCCGGCCCTCTTACCATCCTGCTGCAGAATGTCGTGTCCTTGAGTCGAAGTTCCTGCACCGGTTAATGGCATTTACCTCTGTTTCACAGCACAAAGGAGAAGTTGCCAGGCACTGTTCATTTTCTGGTAAAACTCGGGTACAATCAGGCGCCGTGTCCTTTAGAGCCTTTGCAGGAGGACGGGGGGGCGGGGGGGCGGGTCTGGACTCCAGTGGCATCACTGACAGCCCTGGGGTTGGGCCCCTGGGCCCCACAAACAGAGCACCAGCCCCGATGAGAGACAAAGAGACAAGTCACCCTGGCTAGGGAGAAGAGGCATCTGTGAGGATCAGGAGGGACCTCCATCCCCCAAGGGGCTGGGGAGAGAGCTCATTGGGCTGAATGTCTGTCCTACACGCAGGAGGCCCCGGTTCGATTCCCCGCACTGCAGGGTCCCCCAAGCACTGCTGGAGACAACCAACGCCCCCTGCTCAGAGGCAGCCTCTGAGCACCCCCTGGGTGTGACCCAGCCAAGAAAACGAACAGAAAAGCGAGAAGCCCCCTCACTGATAGAGGCAGGCCTAGGAGGGTGGCTGTGTTTGCAGGAAGCGGGAGAGAGTCCCAGCAGACGTGGCCTCTGCCCAACTCAGGGGTTTGTCACCTGCCCACCAGCCCGCAGGTGACAGGGGCTGGTGACCTTCAGAGAACTTAGCCGCAGGTGGCCCTGTCCGCTGGGCTTTCACCGAGTCACGCGAGCTCTCAGCAGTGGCTTGAGGATGCGGGTCGCAGGTGCCTCTGGGCTTGTGCCTTCATCCAGTGACTGGGTTTCTCCAAACTTCTTTCCCAATTCTTCGCGGGCTGGGGCTCTCTCTGCCGTGCTCCGGCTTTGGCTCGCATTGTGGTCACCTCCCACTTGCCAGCTTCCCTCCCCATCTCTGGCTCCCACCTCCTCCCCTCTAGGGTTGAACCCGAGCCTTCGCCTCTCCTGTTAGTTCAGCGGTGGCTCATTTCCGAGGCAGGAGCCTCACCCTGTGTGGGAGTCAAGAGCCGTGTTCAGTGGAGGGTTCCGCGTCTGCTCCGTGACACTCCCCTCGTCCACGTCCCACGGCAGTTTCATGGACCTCAGTCACATGTGTGGGACCCTGGACAATGTCCATCCCTGCCTCCTCTGCACCCACCTCTCCATCTTTCCAAACATCTTTAGTCTTCAAATGTTCCATCTGATGCCTTAGCGTTAAAGTATCTTGACCTCTTGAACCAACTTAGCTCCGATTCCTTGGAAGGCGCCCCCTCTACCCTGGCAACCCCCCAGAATTTGTCGTTCCTGAAGTTCCTTCATTGTCAAGAACATGCCCTGCTCTCCAACCCAACTCCCCCCGCCCCACCCCGTGACTTCCCGACTTGTGTGCTTATCACATGTCACCGGAAGCCCCATCTCTTGCCATCTTCTCTCAACCCATCATCCGAATGTGCTTCCTGATTGTCTTGATCCCCATCTTTATCTGCATGCTATTTCTTTTTAAGAGTAGCACACTGGATAAAGAGACAGTACCGGATTTTAGGCCCAATTCTGGTTCTGTCGCCTCCACAGCCTACGGTCCTACAAGCTCCAGAGGAGCGCAGAGCCAGGAGTGAATCCTGAGCACAGAACTAGGAGTATTCCCTGAGTACAGCCAGGAATGGCCACCCCTTGGAAAAAAGTAATAGTAAAAGTAATGATTGCCATGGCGTTCTTTGTAACAGACCCTATTGAGAGTTTATGCATATCAACTTTCAGCATCTGTTTCATCTATTTTTCACTTGAAGGAAATTAAGTTGAGTAGCTTGCCCACATCTCCATGTCATGCCCAGCGACATAATTTACAGGACCCATGTGAAATAAAAATACAGGGCCTGTTGTTCAAAGAGTCAAGGGGGAAAAATGTTCTTGAACATGCTAATATATAAAGTTTTTCCCTCTAAAATTGTTTGTTGTTTGTAAAAGATAATAGAAGTGATCATGCAAGGAAAGTGAGCATTTTATGAACACCCGTGTTATGCTTATTTTTATTTGTTTGGGGTGTCCGCACCCCACTGTGTTCCGAAGGTTTTCTCCCAGCTCTGCACTTAGGGTTCACTTCTGGTGGGGCTCAGGGACCCATATGCAGTGCCAGAGATCACACCTGGGCCAGCTGCATGTAAGGCAAGCACCTTACCCACTGCGCTATCTCTTTGGCCCTTGGTCATTTTTATATTGTGTAACACCAGCCTTTAATGCAAACATGAGCATTTAGCATGTACTTTGGAGACAGCACAGGGGCTCATACTGTATTCTAACCAGAACAATGGAAATGCTGCACAAATCGAGTTACTTCTATTCCACTCCTTGATACACATACATTCAGTCAACATCCCTTCTCTTCATCTCGCTGATGAGTAAGACTGAAAGGAGGAAAGTGTGCATTGCCTTTTGTTTCCCTTTCTGTAGATGCCATGGTTTTTAGCAAAAGCGTTTAGCTGTTACATGAAAGAAGGACAAGTAAAGAAGGCTGGTAGAAGGCCGAGCAATGAATAGAAGAGTGGGTAGGTCATTTGCCTTGCATGTGGCCAACCCGGGTTCAATCTCCGGCACCCCAGATGGTCCCCCATGCACCACAAAGAGTTAATTTCTGAGTCCAGAGCCAGGAGTGAACCCTGAGCATCACCATTGTGGCCCCCATCCCACTCACCCACCCAAACTAGAAGGCTGGTAGAGTTTTCTGATGCTTTGTGTTTCTTTGAATGTCATTGATGCAAGACAAGTTCTAGTCGAAGGGACAACATGGCTGTCATGCCCACTGACTCAGTTATGTTGGTGTGAAATATGAGCACTGAAATCAGCCAACCCGTGATGCAAGACTCCCTGTGAGCACAAACTCGGCCGCCCTCGGGGAGCTTCTTCATGCAGAACAGCAGGAAAGACATTCACAGGAGCAGATTTCCTGGGCCCTGGGGTCCGTGCTATCGTCCTGTTGGGATTAAAATCCAAAAGTTCAAAGAACAAGTTCTTATGAATTCCAGGACCCGGATCAGCAGAACTTTCAGCAAAGCCCAAGATGCTGAGAGTAAGACTCTGTTGATGCCTCTGGTCACCCACTCTAGAAGCCAGACCTGCCCTTCATTTGTTAGTGTCAGATTCGAGATTTGAAGCTCAAACCCCAAATCCAGATGGTGATTCTCAACCACTGCAACCCCACGATTGTGTTGGAGCTAGGCGGGGTGGCTTTGGCAATCGGCAATCGGCACATCACCAGATGATATGGCACAGACGGGCACGGGATAATCCTTTATTCAGACTCTAGTGAGCCTATTCTAATTTTTTTTCTTTTGTGCAAACCCCCTTTGTTTCTAAGCCTGTTGTTCCCAACATTCTCCCTGGGGGAACTACTTCAGCCCGAGTTTCCCATCTATGTGGTTTATAAAGAGCATCCCTCTCACACAATACATTGGGTTTTTACTTACTTTCTAAAATTACACACGGTTTCTACAGACAAGTGAGAAAGGCGGGCTAGCAAAAAGAATGCCAAAACCTGGGACTCAAACTTCCCAATAATCGCCACCAACATTCTCATTTGCACTTAACTGTATGGACTTTTTTCTGGGCTAAGTAGAATAGGGAGAATAAAATTTTCCTTTTGTCGAAAATTGTGATCATGTTTTCCATACAACTTGGTGGTCTATTTTTTTTTTTAATTTTGTATTTCAAATCCTTGAACAGAACTCTATGACATCATTGTAATGACTACACAGCATCGTATGGGCGTTGCAAAATTCTTTTGAACTTGACTTCTCATTGTTGTACATTCACCTGGTTTTCACATTCTGTGACCAGAAAAAAAAAAAACATGAAAAGGTGCTTTCTGCAGCTGCGTGCCTCCGGCAACAAGTGCATAGTATTTTCAAGATTATCAAATTATCCTTAGAAAGGTTGCACCCATGCATAATCCCACTAGCTGTGGCTGAGAAAACCGGCTTCTACACCCTTCCCAAGAATTGCTCACAGCATTATTTTTAACCTGACCTCGGCTTTCTTGAACCACTTCAAACCTCACCTGTGCACGTTCACCTTCATTCAATAGTATTTTTCTATTTGCCTATTGTTCTCTTGTCTGTTTCTTTGAAAATTGTCTTTTCATTGTCTTTGTCATTTCATTCTTTAATGACGCTCTCTTACTGATTGATTCCTAAGAAACTACTATCATTTCTAAGTACCTCAAAGATGACTCCAATTAGATTTCCCCAAGCACCTGGAGATAAATCGATCATCTCCCCCATAAAAACCAGTTACCCTGCGTTCTCTTGCTTCGTTAATAGTTTTGCCATCTCCCCAGTCACCCAGGACAGAAGTTTCAGAAATAGGCACATCTCCCCTCTCTCCTCATCTTCTGATCCAGCTGCAAGACCCACTGCTCTTCCTCTCCGTTAACTGGAAATTCTGTCCCTGCTTCTCCGTGTTCCCTGCCGCTGGCTTAGCTGGATGGAGCTTACAGCCGCTCATCTTGATCTCAGCTTGCCTCGATTGTAGTCCTAGTGAAGCCTCCAGATAGTACCCAGATGTCTGCATCTCGACTAGGTTCTCTACATGGGCAATTTTCCTAAATAACAAATCTGAGGGTATCCACCCCTTCCTTCAAACCCTGCAGGGGGTCCCACTACATTCTGCAAGACTGGTCAAGACTTGCATATCCCTTCTGAGACCCTCTGTGGTCCTATGTGCCCTTCTGTGTCCACCTGCTTCTGTCCCAGTCTTTGCTCCCATATCTCATCTACTGTACACTGTTCCCCTCCCCCCGTCATACTCTTTCACTACTTCTTGTTTTAACTGCAATTATAGCACTGTTGCACTGTCGTCCCGTTGTTCATCGATTTGCTCGAGCAGGCACCCGTAACGTCTCCATTGTGAGACTTGTTGTTACTGTTTCTGGCATATCGAATACACACCATGGGTAGCTTGCCAGGTTCTGACATGCAGGCGGGATACTCTTGGTAGCTTGCCGGGCTCTCCGGGAGGGACAGAGGAATCGAACCCGGGTCGGCTGCATGCAAAACAAACGCCCTACCCGCTGTGCTATCTCTCTAGTCCGAATTCAATTATAATTTTTTTTTAAATTAAGACACCACGATTTACAAAGTTGCTCATTGTTGAGTTTTAGGCATACTCTAGTCCAACATCAGTCTCACCACCAGTGTCAATGTTCCCAGCTTCCCTCTCGCCCTCTGCTCCCCCAAACTCCCAGCCTACCTCCTTCATGGTTCTTTTTTTAACCTTGATTGTTGTAGTTTGGGCGTCTTGCTTTCAGTGTTGTTGACTGCAGTTTGGATGTAAAGCCATATGTCTCTACACCACCAATGCACCTGAGACCCCTACCCCCGGGCCCCTCCACACCGTTAACTTCCTGTTGCCTTCTTCTTGCTACCCCTCGCTTGCTTTCTCTCTCTGTCCTCCTCCTTCCTACATTCTAGGACCAATAACACTTTAGGCTCCACAGGGCTGAAGCCACATTATCACCAGTCAAGACTTTGAGTTTTTCTGGAAACCCCCAAGAAATAAGCTAACTAAACGTGTTTTGGATCTTCAGTGCCTGGAAACTGGGATCATTCCTGACCTCAAAAGTCGTAGGCATCCTCCTTGTATTTTCTCCTCGAAAACACAAACTACCTGGGTCCAAATCCCAGCTCCACATGCGTTAGCTCTGTGACACAGAGCTAGTCACTTGTTAACCCTTTCGTTTCTTAGCTTCCTCATCTTTGAAATGATCATCGCAACTCTGACTCCTTACAGACTCTCATAAATTAATATATGTGAAGCACTCCGAAGAGCACTTGTCATGTATAAGGGTTAGCCATTATTCAATGTTACTTGAATAGATGATTTATTTGGAGTAACTAATGTCAGTGCCATCTGACTGTATATGTAAGTGGTTAATTGGCTGAAACAGTGTCAGGAGAATGCAGTATCTTTGGAAAATGTAAAGCTCTGCGAAGTCGTCTGAAATTACTAGCCCTCCTCATTTTATTTTATGTTATTTATTTATTTATTTCCCCCTCATTTTAAAGAAGGCAAGAAGATTCTAGGCATCCAAGAAAGTCTAGCTTCTAAGCCATAAATTCATTATACGAACTACAGGATCGTTTTGTAAGTTATGTATATCCCACATCTCATGCCAAAGTGCTTCTGAATTGTTTAATTCAACCTTGTATATGTGAGAGAGAAAAAAAAAAGACACAAAATCTGCATTGAAAAGCGAGAGAATGTCATCGCAGAGTATTGAAGAATTAGACATACTGATTTGTACATCAGGCGTCTCCCACTTATTAAGACAATGATTTCTCCATGGCCTAGAGGCATTTTATGAAGGCCTGGGTATTCTGAAATGAGTGTTATTGTCAGCTGGTGGAAAGAGGGTCCCAGCAAGGCCTGCTTGGCAGGAGGAACAAGGCCGCCCCTTGGAGGAGGGTGTGAAGTGATGAGAGAGACGCAGAAAGCTCGGGGATGCTAAGGCACAATAACTGCCCCTCCGCAGCCGCTCCATCCCGATCAGACGGCAACAGATTGAATCCCCAGGCATTCCAAACGCTGCAATTCAGCCCCGGTCCCGCTCTGCTTTCTGTTCCCGTTCATTATTTCTACGTCTGCCTCCTGCATTAAATTGTATCTGCCTTGAAGTCAGCGACCTCATTTTTGTAAACCCGGTGCCTGCCCACATCCTGGGCCTTCAGAATCCAGCGGAACTGCGGAGATGCTCGCGGGGTGCGTGAAGAAGAGAATGTCCAGGGCCCCGAAAACTCTTAGACAGCTGTGGGGGCCCTGCTCTTGCAGAATGAAGGGACTTGAGATGAGATTTTTTTTTTTTTTAAGAGAGACGTCGTGAGGGAGCAGGAGGCAGAATTCCAGGGCTGCAAACACATTTCCAGAATCATCGGGATCCAGAAACACTGGCAAGAGGTGACCCCTGAATGACCCACCATCACACACACACACACACACACACACACACACACACACACACACACACACACACACACTCCACGGACACGCAGAATCTAGACTCCCTTCTTCCTGTGTGTCCATGGAGGTTGGTTTCCGGCACCTTTCTGTTGGTGATACCCAATCAACCAGCCAAGTGCTCCTGCAGAAAATGCTCAGTGCTCAGAGGCAAAGCTGCAGTAGAAACAGGAAGCAGGAGGTTTCCAAAGGCCTGGGCACTCTCAGCCTGCCCCTGCGCGAGTACTCACTCCCCGTCCTGTGCTCGGCACCCAGGGAGTGGGGGGTGGCCCTGAACTCACGGATCTAGCATGGAAGAATGTTCTAGCCGTCCCCGGTGATGTCTAGCAGCTGCAGGAAGCAGGGTGGGGTGAGGTGAGATGGGCACATGCGGGCAGCGTGGGCAGAGAAGGCCGAAGAAGGCCCCTCTGGCTATTTTTTTCCTTTCTGCCTTTGTTCGTCTCCTCCCGGAGAGTTTTTCTTTCCCAGACTTGGAGAGTCGGAGAAACCCCACACACGGTTATTTCCTTCCGTCTTCTAGCAACTGAGACTCCGATTAGCCCTGCTGGTTGGAGTCGGAGACGTTTGCAATTCCTGAAACAGCTGGAGCCTTGGCATGCCAAGCCCAGATCACGACTCTGAGCTTTGCCCTCTTGGCCAGCGGGGGGAGTGGCCCCCCAGAGCGGGATGGGACTGGAAGAGCCGGGGGCTGGCGTGAGGGAGGGGCACACGGGGAACTTTTGTCCACTGGGTTCCGCGTTCAAGCGAGTACAAAGTGAAATCAAAGCCGAGATGAGGGGAGGCTGGCCTGCGTCCCGGTGTGAAGCAAACAGCCTGCTTGGAAGTGATCTCGCCTCGGGATACAATGTAATTTCTTCTCGGACCAGCTCTGATGGCCTTGAGCAGCGGGAAAGGCCGGCAGCCAGCAAGGGACGGCAGAGGGGAGCCCTGCCCAGGCTTCCAGGCCCTGGCTCTGGGTCCCTGCAGGTCCTTTGGGGCTTTGTACCACCCCAGACCCAGCCTCATAGCCACCGCTCCCCTACCCAGACTTCCCTCCCCTCTCCCCACGTCCTACCTAGCCCTCCTCGCCTCTTTCACTGGGACCCCAAATGAGTGCAGAAGGCAAGGCAGTACCTGCCGGTCAAAGAAAATTCCTCCCCAGGGCCCCAGAATAGGCCAGGGCAGAGTGTGCCAGGGGGACGAGTCGTGCTCTGCCCGGGTGAGCCCCTGCTCCCACACTCCTGGGGGTCGAACACCCGCTTTGGTTCAGAAAAGGCTTCGGAGAAGGATCCTAAGGCTGCAGAGACCGTCACGGCAGGCAGGCGCTTGCCTCGCACGTGGCCAAGCCCAGCTCACTGTCTCCGGCATCACAAACGGGCTCTTGAGCACCACCAGGACTGATCCTCGAGCACAGCGCCAGGGGTAGCCCCTGAGAGCCACTGGGTGTGCTCAACACCCCCACAACACACACACACACACACACAGAAACAGATAAACTCCCTGTTCTAACAACTACCCACACCCCCTGCCCCACAGACCCCATCCTCTGCACTTGAGTCCCCAGTCAAGCCTCTCCCAATCTCTTCACCCCACACCACTGTCCCCCATCTTCCCCGGGGCCCGGAAGGCTGGGAAGTTCAGGGCTAGCGATGTTTCTTGTTTTGCGTGAAGCTGAGTCAAGGCGTCACCTGAGTTTTCTGGGTCACTGTTCAAGCAGCGCAGATGCCCAAGGGGACGTCCTTTCCCTGCCAAGTCGTGAGGGCCAAAGCACTGCTGGCTCTCTCTCCGGGTTTCTTGGGGTGAACAAAACCAGAAGGGCCCGATGGATGGCCTTTCCATCACCTGAGACGCCCCGTGGCAGGACGGCGGGTCTTAGAACTCTTTGGGGGCGATAGAGGACAGAACGGGGGCTCCCTCTTCTCCCCTCGGTGGAGGGAAGGGGCTCCCGGGTGGCAGGGAAGGACCGAGGGGCCGGGCTGACAAGAAGGTCTGGGTGGCCAGTGGGTGGCTCACAATTTTTCTTAATTAGCCGTGACTTCTTGGCCGTCCTGGAAACAAATAACAGGTGTCCCCTCAGGACACCCCACGAGAGGCGCCATTTATTGCCGTTCTCGGAAGAAACTGACAACGTGACGCGTGACATGGAAGAAATAATGAAGAAAAATGGGGAGCGGGCCAGGGGAGGCCTTGTCTGGGGAGCTTGGCAACTGTCCCCCCCTCCCCATCAAGGGATCCACTCCTGCCCTGCACCCCCTGGGAGAGACCACCCCTCCGAGGGTGCCCCCGCTCCTCTGCAGGTTCCCATGTTCCGTCAGCCCCGGGTCACTGTCAGCATCCTCACTGGGTCACTGGCCAGTGCTCCCGTCCCCCCGATTCAGGTCGCTGCCAGGGCAGGCCAGGGCCCCGGAAACGCCACTCGGAGGGTCCCCTCAGCTATTTCAGCTTCACACAGCCCTGGTCTGTCTTGTGTCAAATGTGAGGTGGAAGGCCGCCACCACGGCTGCCCTTCATGTCATTCCCATCCCCCTCCTTGTGGGCTGCTAGCTCTGGCCCAAAGGCTGTACAGGCGGCTCCTCCTGCAGGGGCTGAGTACCCTCGGCCCTGCTGCCCCCCAGGAACCGCTCCCCTCTCTGGCCACCCTGCTCTCTCCATCTGCTTCCTCGGGGTACAAAAATGCTCCAGTCTTTTCCATGAAACACAGAACAGTCCGTGCTGTCGTCACACCGGGACACTTCCTCCGCCAGATCTTCCAAAGCCACCCAGACTCCTCCCCAGACAGCCAGTGGCTTCCTGGGACTAATTCCAGTTGTTCCTTTTCAGTTCTGTCTTACTCATCATTCTTCTTTGCTTGAAATCCACCCTCCACCCCTTTTCTGGCTTTAGGGAGACCTCTGTTCAAACTCTTTTTTTTTTGTTTGCTTTTTTTGGGGGGTTACACCTGGCAATGGGCAGGGGTTGCTCCCGGCTCTGTACTCAGGAATTACTTCTAGAGGTGCTCAGGGGACCATACGGGATGCTGGAGACCGAACCTGGGTCGGCCACATGCAAGGCAAACGTCCTACCTGCTGTGCTATTGCTCCAGCCCCAAACTCTTGCTCTACTTCTCCAACATCACAAAGCCCCCTTTCCACTCTGTCTCGTAAGTGTTGGGATCACTCCGGTTCAGACCTCACCTCTCACTCCGCCTCATTTCCCAGGCAGACACACGGATGCAGGGAGGATGTGAGTCACAGACGATGCCAACTCTGTGCCCTGCAGCCCCGAATGTTTCCTGAGGCTCTGCCCGCGTGGATCCAAGGGGGGCCTGGAAGCCCCTCTGTGGTCATTTCACCACGCATTGAAATGCAGCCCTTTTCTCGTTTTCACACTCCTGGATGTACACACAACTGCGATCTCAGCCAAACCTTCTGCTCAGGACGGGAGCCGTGGCTCACCCTTGCAAGGAGATGGAGAGCAGTGGCCTGCAGCCACGCGGCCTTTTAGAACAGTTGACATCATCCCTCAGCTCTGAGAGCCCCTGGCAGCGCCTTCTTGGCCGGCCCCCGGGGATGTGACCAATGAGTCTAGTTTATGTGTGTTTGTTCACACTAGCTGGGCGAGGGAGTCTACAGTTCAGAGACGGGGTGAGACCAAAGGGGAAGAACACAGGACGTGATCCAACCATCCACCCTGGCAATGGGCAGAGAGGTGATGAGAGCCGGAACCCGTCTCCGGCTGAACTCTTCAAATCTTCATCACTGGGGTTTAACTCTTCAATGAGGAGTTTTTAGAGACTGTGTCACGGATGCATTCTCAGGCTGCTGTCCTGCCACCAGGGGAACTGTCCTCTGACTATCCTCCCAGAAAGACACCCCAGGGGACGTCAGAGTGGGAGTAAATTCTAGAATCGGGCATCCGAAGCAAAGCCATGGCCCAAGGGCTGAGTAACGGTAGAAGCACAGGAAGTGATCTGACTAGCAGGCTCCTGGGGTTGATCCACACACAACAAATCCTGGGTCCAAGAAAACCCCACTTAGCTCCAGTCCTCGCAAGATGGTTGGAAGGAGGCCACTGGCTCTGCGAAGACCATCTTCTGGATGAGAAAGGCTCTGGCGCACTTGTGGATCCTGAGGGAAGAACAAGGGACGGAGGGAAACAAAGGCAGATAGCTGTTCATTTGTATGTATTTTGCACACGGTATCTAGGGAGGTTCCCTGCTCCCTGCAGCCAGTTGGGTTTAGTGTCACGTGTTTGGAGACTGAGTCTCCGGGGAGTGCTGAGGGTGCTTTCTATGAAGCAACAACAGTGGGGTCTTGTCCTACTTGAAGTTCTGACCTCAGACTCATGGACGGGCCAGAAGGGGCTTTCTTGTGTCAATTGGGCCTATTGAAGACAACCGCTGAAGAAAACAGCCTGGTGATGTCATCCATATGAGCACAGGCGCCTGCTAATAGACGCAGCATAGCTCTCTCTGTGTTGCTTGAGGATGTCTTTTGTACAGGCATGAGGCTGCCCCGTAGCCCCCGTGCCTGCCTTCTGGGGGTAGCACAAAGGGGTTTCTGAGAGGTCTCGGAGGGTAAAAGGAGCAGAGGGTAGAGAAGGGATGAGTCATATTTTTCTTCCCCCCCTCCACGCCCATTTCTAACCTGATGCTGTCTTGCTCCCAGTTCATCTGCGGGGGGGAAGTCTAGGGAAGTGAATGTGTCATTGAACCACGTGGCCCATACAACAGAGCAAATTAACCTGCAATGAATGAGCCCGTACTATATTCCGGATGGTGTGCAAAACCCTCCAGGTGCATGGGAGTATTTAAACCCCTCGCCCACCCTCTGAGGAAGCCGTCAGAGTTAGTTCCCTGTTATAAATGAGACTTCCAAAGGTCAGCATCAGGTAACTCAACTGTGGTCATTGGGCCTCAAGTGGGAGAGGCAAAGTGCACAGCCCTACTAGATGCTCCCGGAGCTCCTTGGGTTCCCCTGCAGCTGCTTGTCTAGTTCAGGGGGAGAAGAAGCAGAGGGAGGCAAGGACAGCAGGAACAAGGACCAGAGGGTTGGGCCATGGTTGGAAGCCTGCCTCAAGTTGGGATAGGCAGGGAGACAGGCAAGAGAGAAGGCAGTTGGGATAGAGAAGGGATCATTATGATGAAGATAATTGGAAATGATCACTCTGGATAGGAACTATGTGCTGAAAATAGGTAAAGGAACAAGCATGACGACAACCTCTCAGTGTTTGTGTTGCAGAGAGACTGACAGACAGAGAGAGACAGAGACGCACAAAGAGAAGCAGAGAGAATGAGACAGAGATGGAGACAGAGACAGAGAAACAGAGAGAAGGAGAAGTGCCTGCCATAGAGGCAGGCTGCAGGGAGGGTGGTGAGAGGGATACTGGAGTCATTGATAGTGGGAAATGGACACTGGTGGAGGGATGGGTGTTGGATCTTTGTATGACGGAACCCAGATCATGAAGAGCTTTGTAACTGTGTATCTCACAGTGAGTCAATTAAAAAAATTTTTTTAATCTTAAAAAAATAAAATAAATAGATAGTGTCCAAGATCAAAAGAGAGAAAGAAAAGGAAAAAGAAAAAGAAACAGAGGGAGAGTGAGCAATGCTTCCCAAAGGGTTCAGAGACTGCTGCAAGGTCCAGGGGCAAGGTGGGAGCAGAGCCTTGGTAAAGCAGGAGACGAGAAACCAGAACATTCCAGACACATCCCAGACTGAAGGGAAGTGTGTGCAGAGGTGAGGTCCACGCAGAGAACTGCACAGCATGCGGATCCCAACACGCGGGCCTCCACACGCGTGTCTCCCACACAGCATCTACGAGGGCACCCTGGCTCCTGTCTGCACACACACTTGCACATTCCTGCGTACGCAGGCACCCGTCCTTATACACTCTGATTCTCAGGCGTGTGTGCACATACTTTTGAACTGTGACGTGTCTGCCTGAGGGGAGCATTCACTCCCGTGATCCATAATCCCACGGTCCCTCTCTTTCTTCCAGCAACAACCCCAGTGTCCAAGAATGGTAATAACTCTTGCCCATCATTGTCTCTCTGTTGTGGGAACACTACAAGATCACCTCTGTACATACATACATATGTGTGTATATGTGTGTGTGTGCACGTGCATATATATGTGTATGTGTGTGTGCGCATGTGCATATATATGTATATGTGTCTGTGTATCTAAGCCCCTAGCACCAGCATTGCCCCAGAAGGGAGTGGCCGGGCCTGGAAATCAGGGGGCTAGCCTGGGACTCCCCTTAATGGACTTCTGGGGCAATCCCTCCCACCAAGCACCAGTACCAGGGGGTAGAGGAGTTGGGCCAGAGAAATGCGAATTCCACTTCACGGTGGAGACACGTGCCGATATCACAGAAGTCTGGGTTCAAGCTGACCAGAAACTCTGAGTCTCCTAGGGTTGGCCACACGTCAATGGATTGGTGTCCAGAGACTCAGTGGCCACAGCTCGGCTCCTGTGCCCCTCCCCCGCCCAGCCATGGACCACGCTCCCTTCGCACACTGAAGTTCTGTGGAGAAATCTCTACCATGGGCGCTTGTTACTCATGGACTTGCCCGAGCAGAGATGTGGGCTGGGAATCACTTGCCGCTCTGCTGAGTTTGCTTTCTGCTCTCTCTCGCTCTCTCTCGCTCTCTCTCTCCCTCCAAGTCCCCGAAGGTCCAACGCTGAGTGAGGCCACAGGGGGGATCCCACCTTAACAGATGGCCTCCTTGCAGCCCGGCGGGATTAGCAGGGGCAAGCGGCTTAGAATAGCATCGTGAGGACCAGAGTCGAGAGCTCCTTTGTGCCAGATCTGGCCCTGTCCAGCGGGTGTGATTTTCGTCTGCCTATAAGCGTCCTCAAAAGAGGACCCTGCTCTTGCTTCTCCCTCCATCCTCAGGCCTGCGGCCTCTCTGCGGAGCCCCTTGCCCCTGGACGGACGCCATCCCTGCCTGCATTCTCCCTCTCCAGGCCTCGAGCTGATTTATAGGCCAGAGTTGTCCCCTGGGCTGGGCAGAAAAATAGCAAGGAGACAGATTAATGATCCCCTCAGCATTGCCCAGGAAAATGCCAGCGCAGGAGAGCGCGGGCCGCGGAAGCTGGCAGGACCTGCCTCCGTCTCCTCTGACTGGACCTGGCGGGGCCTAAGCGAGCGCCCTCGTGGTGTGCCAGCTCCTGGTGTGAAGGGCAGGGAGGGAAGATCTAGCATGGCTCCCCCTGCAGCTGCCTGATCCTGAGATAGAACGGGGCCTGGCGAGGCCCACAGGCAATGGGGGAAGGAGGGGGGAGAAGGCTGGGCTCCCCAAAGTGACCGGGATTTAAGGGTGCGGCCTTACACACTCATGCTGCGTTGCTTGCCCCCTTGGAGCCCATCACACTAGAAAGCCAGTGCAGGGGTCGTGACGCACACGTTTTGCACGTCTGCCCTCAAAGCCCGGCTTTCCTGCTTTGCCCATCCCCCTGACCTCAGCCCGGAGCTGGCCTGTGTTGGCAGCCGCTCGCTGCGGCTGGCAGAGAGCGAGGACACCTTTGCAGCCCGCAGGTCCTCAGCATGCTGCACCCCACCTCCCTCCGGAGCCCTGGGGGGGTGACAATGGCTCTCCTCCTTCCCCTCTTTCTAATTATGACGGGCCCCAGGGGGCCCCAAGCGGAGAGCGAGAGAGGCTGCAAGTGGGAAAGGAGGGCACGGACGGGAGGGAGGGAAGGAGGGAGGGTGGGAGGGAAAGGCGGTTGGTTCTGGGGCACGGCCACGCCCAGGCAGTGGTCACCCCTGACCTTGCTGGGTCACGTCGTCGCAGGCAGGAGGACCCTCGGGGACGGTGACCACACTCGGATCCAAGTCTCAGGAGAGGGGACATTTCCCCCAGAAACCAATGTCTGGGAGCCACAATCAGGCTCAATTTCTGTGTTTCCCTCCGTGAAGGTGGCTTGGTCATGGAAGGAGCCCGATGGGATGGGCGAGGTCCCAGGGTGCCATCCGCAACGACTCAGCAACTTTGGATAGAAATGAATGCATCTGGGGCTGGAGCAATAGCACAGTGGGGAGGGCGTTTGCCTTGCATGGGGCCGACCCAGGTTCAATTCCCAGCATCCCATATGGTCCCCTGAGCACCGTCAGGAGTAATTCCTGAGTGCAGAGCCAGGAGTAACCCCTGTGCATCGCCAGGTGTGACCAAGAAAGAAAGAAAGAAAGAAAGAAAGAAAGAGAGAAAGAAAGAAAGAAAGAAAGAAAGAAAGAAAGAAAGAAAGAAAGAAAGAAAGAAAGAAAGAAAGAAAGAAAGAAAGAAAGAAAGGAAGGAAGGAAGGAAGGAAGGAAGGAAGGAAGGAAGGAAGGAAGAAGAAAGAAAGAAAGAAAGAAAGAAAGAAAGAAAGAAAGAAAGAAAGAAAGAAAGAAAGAAAGAAAGAAAGAAAGAAAGAAAGAAAGAAAGAAAGAAAGAAAGAAAGAAAGAAAGAAAGAAAGAAAGAAATGAACACATCTATTTGGGGTGTCCACAGTTTGTCGGGTACTTTGCCCAGCACCAGGAAGACCGTGGAGGAGCCCAATCCTCGCTTCTACGGCAGCTGCTCAGCCAAGGGTGCTCGGCCCCTCCGTCCCAGCCTAAGACCCCCAAGAGGCGAGAACCACGGCAGGGTGGAAGCCGTGGGACTCTCAGGCTCCCCCAGAAGGTCACTGTGGGAAGGAAGACAGCTCTAACTTCCCCCAGATGCAGAATCCAGGCCGATCGCCCGGCCCTGCCCCGGGGGTGGACCTTCTCTTCTCCCGTGTAGTGTTGTGGGTGAGACCGCGAGGCTTCGGAAATAGCAACTCTTCCAATTATGTGAAATGTGATTAAAGGAAGTGTCGCGGCCCTTCACGCGCGCCTTTCACTTAATTCCTGCCTCGCAACCCTTGCTGGGGCTGACAAGCATAATAGATCTACTTGATACATCTTGCGCTAAAATAAAACGTCTAGTCAAAAGTGCTTAGAGTCCCCCGAGGCCGGAGTCGGCTAATGATGTCATTATGCCACAGGCCTGGGGTATTTTTAGGAGGGCCATTTCCTCCCACATTAAGGCTCATTAGGCTCCCCCCACCCCCTGTAGTACTCTACCCACACAATAGAGGTCACACATGGAGCTGGGGCCTGGTCCGAGTCCCGAGTGGTCACTCCGCCTTTCTGGGAGTTGAGTGTCCAGGAAGAACAGTAGGAGCTGAAGGAAACTTTTCCTTTTAGGGGCGATGGGGGAGGAGGCATGCCAGGTCCAAGCTAGTCTGATGTCCACAGAAACCTGCTTGTGGTATGCTACGTTGGGATACGGCACATCATGACATATCATAATGTGTTGGGTCTTGATGCTGTGGCCTGTGGTGTCTACTGGACCAGCGCAACTCTAAGGACTTGCAAACAGTCTATCATCAACAAGACAAAGGGAAGGGGCTCCAGGTGAGCCACTCATTACTCAGCCAGGGAAATACATGGATGAATATTTCCCAGCCTAGCTTTCATGACCTGCCCCAGCTACCTTCAAATCTGAGGACTGCCCTTCGCAGGCTGTGTGACCTGGGGCGAGCGTCTTCATGTCTCTGAGCCTTAGTCTCCCCATCACTAATAGGAAGATAGTGATGCCCTACTAGGACCACAGAGACAACAAATCAGGAGATACCTCTGAGAGCAACAGAGTCCCCAGCACAGGGAAAACACTCATCTTTCCCACCGTCTATAGTGGTTATAGATCCGCAATTCACTCTGGAATCCACAGGACTCTGGGTCCTGGCAGGGCTTGCCTAGCTGGCCCGCAGGGAGCCCCAGTCTCAGCCGACCTCCATCACCATCTGCGTGACCCCAATGTGGGGGAATACTGGCTGCTGGCACCCAAATGCGTCTCCCGTTCAGGGGGCTGCTTTGGGCGCTCCTGGAGTGACGGCAGAGCACAGGGCAACGGAGCCCTATTTCCTTTCTACAGCCTAGAAACCTGTGAGTTCAGAGAGATGCTTCCGGCCCCCCACACGTTCTACAAGGGACAGGACACACGATTCTTTCTCAAGTCAGAGACCACCGCCAACGGGGCTGGAGGAGTGTACAGCATGGCGGGTACGTTCGCTTCGCGTCCAGCCAGCCTGGGTCTGAACCGTGACACCCCTTCAGATCCCCCGATCCCCACCGCCCCAGCAGGGATCCTGAAGCACAGAGCCAGGATCATGGCCGCATGTGCGTCCCCCTGCCCAGCAAAACCAAACAGAATCAAGCCTCAACTCAGCGCCCGATGCTGCACTCTCTTCCTGCCTTGAAAATCCCACCAAGTGCTGATTTCCTTCCTGCCCATCTTCCTGCGGATCATGGATGCCCCCCGGGTAGAAAAATCCGTCCCCCCCCCCCCCGTGTCCCTTGCAGATCGAGTCTCTTACAAACCCTAGAGGGTTGCCTCTTGGCATATCTGGACAGAAAGGACAACCCCACAGCCCGGAGACAGAATCTGCTCTGGTCCTGGGCTAGTACTGTGCTCCCTGGCCGGTGCTCAGCCCCCAGGCGAATGCTCAGCCCCCATGCCGGTGCTCTGCTTCCAAGCTGGTGCTCACCCCCTAGGCTGGTGCTCTGCTCCTGGGCTCGGTGCTTCCCTCTCCTAAGCGCTACCTCCTGGCAGGTCCTTGCACCCACCTGCGACTTCTCTACAGAGTAAATCGGGTGTTGCTCTCAGCCCTGGCGTGCTTGGAAGCAGAGCCGAGATGACAGGGCTATCCCCGTCTCAGTTCCCAACCGTTCCCCCACGGCTCACGGATTCTCTTGCAACCTCATCCTAAATGCAGTCTGGCCTCAGGACGCCCCTACTTGAAGTAGGGGGCTGGCATTCTTTCTGTTAAGTCCCCAAAGAAGGGGACAGTGGGCTTGTGTGGGGAAGAGCCCCGGACATTGAACTCTGAGATCCAGAGTTCTCAGTAAATGACTGTGAAGGGCATTTCTTAGCCCTCCTTCCCTGTAGTCCAAGCACAGTGTCCTGCAGCCCGTTCATGGAAAGAATCTCGGAGTAGGACCTGGGCTCTGTTGTGGGGTGGGCGTGTGGAGCTGTGTTCTTGTTCGGGCTGATGAGATCGTCTGAGCATGAAGACCAAGTACAGAGCCAGAGCACAGTAGGGAGGGTGTCTCCCTTGCACGTGGCTGACCTGGGTTCGATCCACAGCATCCCATCTGGTCCCCCAAGCATGCCCAGGAGTAATTCCTGAGTGCAGAGCCAGGAGTAACCCCTGAGCATCACTGGGTGTGACCTCCCCTCTCAAAAAAAAAAACCCACAAAAAATAAGACCAAGACAGGCAAGCTGGACACCCTGGCTCGGAACCCACGAGGGGCTGGACAGAAGCAGCCTCCTTGGGCACACGGAGTACAAAGCCAGGCATGGGTTTCTGTCCGCGACAAGCCGCCTTGCTTGTCTGAAGGAAAAATCAAAGGCAGCACAAAAGATTAAGAAGCAAGTGTCCTACCCCAGAGTGCGAATCCTCCCCCTGCCGCCCCCCCCCAGTCCCCAGCAACACCCGCCCAAACAAAGGCCACAGAGGAAAAGTGTCCTGCAGCCCGCAGATTAATCTACCCTCCGCAGAAGTGGCTGGCGCCCTCCTCTCCCCATGGCAGGGGGCCCCCGGAAACCCACAATGCAGGCTTCCGTCAACAAGATAGCACGGACGCGGGCTGGCCGGGGGCGCATTGTTTACGGGCCACCCAGAGCTCCAGCTTATGAAAAGGTGCCCAGGAGAGACTTTGTTCTCTCCTCGTGCTTCTGCAAGTCACTGCTTGGTTTCCCGAGCTGCCTTGCTCCTCTACGAATCCTCCACTTTTGATTTGACGTGGTGATTGTCGCCGGGGACAGACAATAGGAAGGCTTGAAACCCACCAGGGCGGCTGCCGGGCCTGTGGTCGCCTGCGAAATGCAGCGGTGGCGGTGGCGGTGGCGGTGAACAGGCAGCCTGCAGAAGGCATGGCCATCCGTGGCCCATCGGGTCACCGAGGTATGGACCCGGGGCGGTGTCTTCTACGGTGGCTCCCAGAATATAGGTGGCTCCTGCAGCATGTCGTGGGCCAGCGAGAAAATGGCCTTTCGGAGAGGGATTTTCCTCTTTTCTTTCCCCCTAATCCCAGCGGCAGAGAACTTCGTCACTGGAGAAACGGGGAGGGTGAAGGAGAGGGTCTTGTCGGGGGGTGGGGGGGCAGCCACCTGTGGCAGGAGAAGGAGCGTAAATTCTGACCACTGCGTCCCAGGTCTAGAGGAATTCTGATTCCCCTCCAGCCCCTCCACCCTCGGTCTCAGCTGGAAACCCCCCCCCCCCACCCACCCACTGGAGCTTCTGTCAGCACCACGTGTCTGATGGCCACGTCTTCTTTTCGCCACAGGGAACCTGAGGACCGGAGAGGGAAAACGATTTTCCAAGGTCTCAGAGGATGTGGTGATGGAGCAAGACGGAAGCCAATTTTCTCTGTCGCCAGCACCCCTCACTAAGAATCAAAGACTCCCCCCATTGCAAGAAGGACGATGAAGAAATCTGCAGGCTGGAGAATGTTTGACCGCTAAGAAAAAAATCTGGGGCCCCCAGCGATAGTACCGTGGGCGAGGTGCTTGCCTTACATGCACCCGACCCAGGTTTATTTAGTCCATAGCACCATATAGGGTCCCTCCGGGAGTGATCCCAGAGCACAGAGCCAGGAGTGATCCCTGAGCACTGTCGGGTGTGGCCCACAAACAAACAAGCAAAAAAAAAAAAAAACAGAAGAAATCTGCTCTAGGACACAGATGAGGGACTGGTGACTGTCGAGCCTCAGGGAGTCACTGTCCCTTCAGGTTCAGCGCTCCAGGGTGAGAAACGGAAGATGAGAAACCACGCGTGGTAAGTTATTTTGGTGAACAAATGAGAAGACAGGGACGCTAGATGGTGAAGGAAGGTGAGAACGGCAGGCTGAGTTTACGCTGCAGCAGTCACTCTTGTGTGGAAGCTGCCCCGTGCCTGAGGACCTGTGGTGCTGAGAATCTCAACGTTGGCTGCAAACTTTTTTCACACATGCCATTGAGGTTCTTTCTCGTCTTAAACCCCACCTGCACCTCGCCAACCCCACACGCACGCG